>NW_028079587.1:0-515 GCF_014824575.4 Sturnira hondurensis | reverse complement strand
TTAATTATCAATTTAACACATTCTCATTAAAATCCCATTGGCAGAAAATTTTCATGAGAAAAAAGGATTCCATAGTTAAAATGGAAGAGAAAACATGTGAGTCAAGTACATTTGGGAAGAAAGAGAGCGGAAATGAGAATGTGAGAATGGTGTGAATAGAATAGTTCCCAAGTGAAATGTGAGTAGATATTCTACATCTACAGTGGTTGGAGCACTGGGAACTATAGGCTAACACAGAATAGCACAATAGATTGTAAAGATAAGAAATAGATGCGAGCCCTGGCTGGTGTAGCTCAGTGGATTGAACGCAGGCCTGAGAGCCACACAATCCTGGTTCGATTCCCAGTCAGGGCACATGCCTGGGTTGCAGGCCAGTTCCCAGCAGGGGACTCACCACGAGAGGCAACCATACATTGATATTTCTCTCCTTCCCTTCCCCTATAAAGATAAATAAATTAAAATTAAAAAAGAAATAGATGCGAATATATAAAAACATTTCATATGTGACAAAATGA
>NW_028079586.1:0-51609 GCF_014824575.4 Sturnira hondurensis | reverse complement strand
GATGAACAACAATGCTGTGTAGGCCTCACCTGGAGCCTGGAATATGAATAAACTTTGAAGCTAGTGCTTTCTTATCTGAGTGAATCCAGATATTATGTGTGGCTATTTCAGAAAAAGGGTGAAAAAAAAAAGAAACTGAACTGATTAAACACTGAGGAAAATCACAGCATAGAGGAATGACAATACTGCATGCTTGTCAGTTCAGATAAGCTTCTCACGATCCATGTTAATGTATCCCCATGAACGGGCTTCCTTTCCCCATTCACACATTGTATACTCAGCACATCAGATTCAAGTACAGTGGATGCCCATCATGTACAGCCACGGAGGCATTACTACCATGGCTCCCATGCAAATGGGGATAGGGATTGTGATAGATAGGAGATGTTATTCTGAAATTTACTACTGAAAACCAGGGTGCCAAAAACCACTCCCTCTCCTGTTCTCTGATTACAGCTCTGTCACATGTGCATGAACACAGATTATGATGGTGAACTTAAAGCTGAACCTCCCAGGATGAACAGTTTATACAAACTTAGATCCATCAGTCAGTAATGGGACGTCACTTGAATGATACTTCATTCTTTAAAAAAATGAACAAAGAAAATAACATTCTTATCAATGACATTGTACTTCTATCTATTATTTCATATTAAGTATTTTCATGATGATTTTCCATAGTGAAATTTCTACAATTTAAACAGTTACTTTCCAATCTCTACCTCATTGTCACCTAAGCAGACGTGGTCATGACTGAGTTTCTTCTGTTTCCTCAATATTGGTGCCTGGTTTTACCTCAGAGTCTAGCACAAAAAAAATGAGGCATTGAGGCTGCTGCATATTCAGCACCAAACTCAACTGACTGAACAGGACTCAGGAGCTCTGTCTGCTTCTCTGTAGAGTTCGCAATTCTGTCTCCCAATGATCCACACAGATGCTCCACCTACTATAACACAGTGTCCCCACTCTCTAGGGTCACACTCTGTTCTCAGTTCACACTCTGATCACTTTGTATAGGAAAAAGTTTCAGGAAAAATCCCTATCTCCTGAACACAAACTTTCTTTGGTAATGAAGGTTGGTCTATCTTGGTGAGTTAATTACTAGTGACTTTCAAAGGTATCTTTCATTTTAAATGCTCCCCCACTTATGAAAATCTACTCTCCTTGGTTGTGTGCACATCTCCTGGAGCAGTTGGGTCACTGGAGAGGGCACAGGACCAAATGTATGAAGTAATTCTATTATTTTTATTGCTATTTTTCTCTTCACCAGAATACATTTTTTATTGACTTTATAGAAAGAAAAAATGAAGAAAGGCAGAGAGAGGGAGGGAGAGAGAGAGAGGGGGGCGGGGGAGTTGTTGCTTCCCATACACACCCAGAATAGGAATTATATGCGCTCGAATCTGGGATCAAAACCATATCCTCTTGGTTACGGGAAGACATTCCAACCAACAGAGCCAAACAGTGCAAGGCAAGGAGGGGGTAATTCTTAAGAGACATGCACCCTTAGAAATGTCACATTGTGGGACCATGTCCTCCATATTACTGTACAACTCCAGAGCTCCATATATAGCAGGAAGTCATGTACACAAGGCCCCTATGCTCACAAAGAGAAGTCCAGACAGGACCCTGCAGCTCTAGGACAGACAGGAGCCCAGCCCGGCATTCCCAGGCTTTCCCAGCCTCTCCTCAGGACAGAACACAGACCACCAACCATGGTGTTTGGGCTCATCTGTGTTTTTCTTATTGTAATTTTAAGAGGGAATTTATGGAGAATGAGAGTCCCTGAGTATTTGTGTGGATATGGCTGAGAGAAACATGGTAAGACATTCAGTCAAATAGAGAAAGTAGTGTGATAATTTTAAGTCTGACTTGGCATTTGAATAGATTGAAGAAGGCTTGTTGCTGCATTTGTCTCATTAACCCTATATCCACGTGTATTTCTTTATTTATGTCAATTTGGTGTCTGATACAGAGTATGTGGGTCCAAAGTGTATCTGAGGCATCTATGGAGAAATAATGATGGTTGTGAGGTGTCAGAGTAGCCCCTGGGCCTATCATTCCTCATCTGAGTGACCGCTGCTGTGCTCCATCTGCCTGTGTGCCTCTATATTCATTTCTACTTCTCAGGTCTGCTGCCAGGCACCTGGGATTTCTGTCTTTGTGATCTTCTTTACCTGCCATTCATTATTCCTCTCATTTTTTCTGTCTATCTATATACTCTATTTCCTCCTCAAGAACGTGGTTCTGAATCCCTTTTAGGGAAAATGGCACCCAATATTTATTGCAACTGCTGCTGAAGAGGAGTGTCATTTCCCTTCAGAGCCAATGGATCCCTGTTCTTGGTCAAAAGGGAGATGAGCCCTGGACACAGAACACAATGGCCTTCGTGGCCAGATATGATACTCCCTGATTACAATTAGAGCTTGTGACATGGAGAAGTCAAATGTGTTACTAAACTCAATATTATTAAAATATTTCAGAAAAATACTGGACTATGTTCATAAAGGAACACTATTACTTTGCACACAATTTACTGAACTGGACTTTAATGTCCGTAACTGTGTAGTACAGTGTCTGTTGATACATCATTTCTACCCTTAAAATCACTCTAATTTTTAATCAAAAAGCCAAATTAACACTAATTCATGGAGTGCATTAAGTCCAGTTTCAATCAGCCTGATTATTTGCATAAACACAATAGGAATAACAATTGATTATGTCAGCTCTCTTTAATGTGCTTTGCTTGACTCATAAAAAATTACCACGTTGAGCTTCAATTGGCCCCATGGGGCAGAGAAGTCAAAGCCACGTGTTTGCTCTTGGGCTTCACCTGTTATATCTATAGGTTAGGGTGAGTTCCACAATTTCTCAGGTCCTCCAAAATGTATTGAGATCCTTCCTTGCCATTTCCCAGGAAAGAAACCTTCACTTCATCCCTGTAAAGATAACCATGAACTTCTGAATAAGAAGGGTGCCACTCAGTTTCTCCAAGCTGTTTTTAGTGACTTAAAAACTTTCCTCATTCCTTAACGTGCTGCTGACATGCAGAGTCTAGGTATGTCTCTCTCAGACATGGCATCCAAAGTCTTGATTAATAAAACCACAATTGGAAATTGGCTGTACGTGTCTTGTTATAAATGTATGAAGTTCCTGCTGGATCTACTCTACTATATTTTCATGGAATATATTCATTTTCATCAAATCAAGATTTGATACATTTCTTCTTGCTTTGGGCTTGTGTTTATGTCACTTGAGAATCAACACAAGCCCTGGCTGGTGTAGCTCAGTGGATTGAGCATGAGCTTGTGAAGTAAAGAGTCACCAGTTTGATTCCCAGTCAGGGTACATGCCTGGGTTGCAGGCCAGGTCCCCAGTAGGGGACACATGAGAGACAACCACACACTGATGTTTCTCTCCCACTCCATCTCCTTCCCTTCCCCTCTCTCTAAAAATAAATAAATGAAATATTTTAAAAAATGAATCAACACAATACAACCCTAACAAAGGCCCTTGTGGCTTTGTTAGGAGGAGGAGCCTATGAATGAGCTACAATTTGAGGGTGGAGCTCTCATCAGTGGGATTAGGCCTTTATAACAAAGGATTGAGTAAGTTCTCTTGTCCTATCCACCCTCTGAGATTACAGCAAATCAGAGTCTCCTAAAACTGAATTCTTAGAAGTGGTCAAATTTGCTGGCTTCTATTCTTGGAATNCATGAGCTTGTGAAGTAAAGAGTCACCAGTTTGATTCCCAGTCAGGGTACATGCCTGGGTTGCAGGCCAGGTCCCCAGTAGGGGACACATGAGAGACAACCACACACTGACGTTTCTCTCCCACTCCATCTCCTTCCCTTCCCCTCTCTCTAAAAATAAATAAATGAAATATTAAAAAAATGAATCAACACAATACAACCCTAACAAAGGCCCTTGTGGCTGTGTTAGTAGGAGGAGCCTAGGGATGAGCTACAATTTTAGGGTGGAGCTCTCATCAGTGGGATTAGGCCTTTATAACAAAGGATTGAGGAAGTTCTCTTGTCCTATCCACCCTCTGAGATTACAGCAAATCAGAGTCTCCTAAAACTGAATTCTTAGAAGTGGTCAAATTTGCTGGCTTCTATTCTTGGAATTCCTGCTATCACATCCATGATAGATAAATGTATGTAAATGGCCAATGACTCCATCCATTTTAATTTGTTACAGCACCCCAAATGGATCAGGGCCATAGTGTAACATGAACACAAGTGTTGACTCCCTGGAACTTTGCTGTCATATTCGTAAAAATCATAGCATTGGTTTCCTTCCAGAGAGGTTTTAGGGCAGTTTTTCCCCTAGATTTTTTTTCTTTTACAGGAAACATTTCCTGGTTGAAAGGAATGGAATCTGATAAACAGATGTAGTGAGAAGGCAGCATTAGAAGTGGGTGTAACCTATAAACTTTTTCAGTATTGACGATGTCAGCATGGAGGGAGGTCCACCTTTCACTTGAGGCAGAATTCATAAATGCATGTTTCTTCCAGTCACTACGTCACAGGGATGTGGCTGCTGTGTACTTGAAGGTGTGGGAATGAATGCCACTTGGGTGTAGCATTCTCGAAATGGGGCTGCAGGTTGATGTAAGTTTTATGATTTTAGCTAAGCATGCTAGTTTTTAAACTTCCTAGAGAGTGTGTGTAATAATGACAGCATGGTATTTAGATTATGGTAATATACACCTAAATAATTATTAATGTGCTGTTTGCACCTCAGTCTGTTACAGAACAGAGGTCCAAGGGGGCAGCAATATTTGGCTCACCCAGGGATGCCAAAAACTGTTACAGAACAACAGGGCCTCCCCCACCAAGGATGGTATACTAATACCGTCCTGACCACTTATTGGACTTGTGTGTCTGCCTCCAGATGAAAGATATCTCTCAATGCCAGAGATTTGTGGAAAGGAAAGGAAGGGTTTATTTAAAGCTATACAGACTTGAAATAATGACCCAGTGTCCCCATTAAAATATCAAAGTCCTTTAGGATACCCATAGATACCCACAGCAGTTCCTTCTCCCCCTGCCCTAATTTGGGGTACCATAACCCAGGAAAAGAAGCACAGGTCTGTATTTCAGGCCATTAGCACCAGCAGCTGTGTCGCCATCCAGGCAGGATCTCTAATTAATCCAAAGCCATGCTGTACCTTCTCATGGCCTACTGGCAAAGAGTTATTTCACCCTTCTTCCAGGCAAAGTCTCTCCTGCTTCCCAAGCCATGTGGCCAAAGGGAGCATCCCAAAGCCACGTGGTCCTCTTCTACCAAAGCTTAAGGAGTCTGCACTCTGGTCAAAATAGCATGGTTCTCTCCTTCACATGGCTGTGGAGAGGGTAGAATCACCACTCTGCCAGAAGCAAGTGGTAATTCTCTGCTAAAGCTGCATGATGGTTCTCTCTACCCCAAGCTGTGGGGGATCCCCACTCTGCCCAAAAGTGTGTGCCTCTCTCTATGCACTGCCACAGCCACGTGGTTCCCTCTCCTTCTCTTATATGGCTGCGGGAGCCCCCAATCTGGCAAAGCTGCATGGTACTCTGCCAGTGGCTGCCATGTCTGGGTTTTAATTCCCCAAGCCAGTCCTCCTTTGCAACCCCATTTCTGACTCCTACAATTGGCTGCACTTGCCAGCATTCCTATATTATTCCAAGTTTACTGGACTGCCATCAAAAGTCTGGGAAGGTGTAGCCCCATGGCATGGAGCCAATCATCTCCAAGCTGTCCAGGGACTGTAATGGGGGCTGGAAGTTGCCTCCCAGTTACATCTTGGGTGGTAGTCACTCCCTTCTCCCTGGCTCAAAGCATGACCACAGCCATTTAACATATTTATAAACCAGTTAAAGGTGTAGATATGTTAAATGATCATTCTAGAGGTTATGTGTGAAACTGTTGCTATGCAAAGCAACTCTCAATGGCCCTGCTCCATTTGTCCCTTCCCCCAACTGACACCTGTTGGGGGGTTAAGGGATGAGGACATCTTATATGTCTTTCTAATTTTTCCTGGACACCCTAAGTTCTGGACCCCATTCCAAATCGCTTTGTGGGGTCCCTCTCTTGCCTGTACCCTGTTACAAGTCATTTGATGTGACAGTTGTTGAGCAATTGATGGAGAAGGCTGAAGAGGCTGAGCCCAGAGGGAGTCTCCAGCAGGTAAAAGGCTCTACCTGTGTTTGCTCTCTTTCTCCACAATGATGGAATTTTGGTGCACAGATGCACAATGGACGAAATTCTGACTTGAAAGCACAGGAGAGCAGGCCTTGCAGTAGCCACTGCTCTCATCCCAGGGGGCTAATGATAGAAGTGAACCTTGCTGTGTGTGTCAATACATGGACAGGATCATACAAATGATTTATTCTGAGCTGAATAGCATGGCACACTGTGCATGTGGAATATCACTGTTAATTAAATTGTGATAAATGATCAATGGTAGAACCTAGTAACAACAGCAATAACTCTACAGCACACAGACTAACCAGCCTCTAGTAAAACTCTCCACTGTCACAATGAGTGTGCTTTTCCCTCTAGTGAACTGGGGACCATCACTAAGGTAGTCAACTTATTTGACACTAGGGGGAGGAGTGCATGCAAATGGGCATAACCACTTAAAGATAAACCCAGACTAGCTGCTGTCCCTGCACCTCAGGGAGAGCAGCTCAAGCCCCTGGGCCTCAGTACTTTACTTTCACTGCTGCAGTTAACCCAGAAAAAGCACCATGAAATTGGAGCTGAGCTGGGCACTTGCTCTAATGCTTTTACATGGTAACATTATAGAGAAACTGGGGAATTCAGTGTGTGTGTGTGTGTGTGTGTGTGTGTGCGCGCGCACATGTGCCCACTGCTAATGAATTTCCCTTCTCTGCAGGAATCCAACGTGAGGTGCAGGTAGTGGAATCTGATGGGGGCCTGAGGCAGCCTGGAGTGTCTCTCAGACTGGCTTGCAGAGGCTCTGGGTTTACATTCAGTGACTACAACATAAGCTGGATCCGCCAGGCTCCAGGAAAAGGACTGGAGTGGGTCGGATTTATTAGAAACAAAGTTAACAGTCACACAACAGAATATGCTACATCTGTGACGGTCAGATTCACCATCTCAAGAAATGATTCTCAAAGCACTGCCTTTCTGAAAATGAACAGCCTGAGAGCAGAGGACTCCACGATGTATCACTGTGCTAGAGACACAGTGAAGGGAAGTCAGTGTGGACCCAGACAAAACCCTCCCTGCAGGTGGGGCTGTAAACACTAGGGAGCACTCAGGGCCCACAGGTTCTGCGGGCACAGGGCACATGGATGTTACTTAACATTTTCTCTTTTTTTTTCTGTCTCTGGCAGGGAGCTACCTCTTGAACACATAGGTACCTAGGAAAGCATTCCCCACGATGAGTCTAAAGTTTTTGACTCGCTTCTATCTACATGTGTTTGGAAGATGTATATTATCTCTTACTTGAGAATTCTCTCATAAATAGGTCTGTTGTGACTGTCAGTTTTCTGTTAGTTTGACTAGATCACAAGATGCCTGAACATTTGGCTGCTAGTCATTCATTGGTCTGTCCAAATGTGTTTACAGGTGAACTTACCTTTGAGATGGTGGCTCAGGAAAGCAGACTTTTTTCTCCCAATGCAGATGAGCACCTTTCACTCCACCAAGATACTGACTGAAACAAACTGAAGAGGAAAAATTTTTAAACAACTTTTTTTTAAGTTACTCTACTATATTTCTATGGAAATAACAATATTCATCCATAAGGGTACCCACATTCCAGGGTGATCAAACAAGGAGAAGATGAGAAATGCCTCAATATTGCTTATGTAAGCATAAAATTCAAACTGCTTTAAGAAATATGAAAGTTTTGCCCTGGCTGGTGTAGCTCAGTGGATTGTGCGCAGGCCTGCAAACCAGAGGATCGAGGTTCAATTCCCAGTCAGGGCACATGCCTGGGTTGCAGGTCGGTTCCCTGCAGGCCAACTCCCAGCAGGGGATCCACAAAAGGCAACCATACATTGATGTTTCTCTCCATCTCCTTCCCCTCTAAAGGTAAATGAATAAATAAAATCTTTAAAAAAAAAGAAATATGAAAATTTTGTTTTACCTGAAACACAAAAATATTAAAAGTTAGCAATCTGTTTGCCATAATTCACAATACTACAATTATCTACTGTTCATTTTATCTCATGATAAATTTTGTTTGTATTTATTCACCAATATTTTTACAAATCCAGTTACTCCATCAAGTCATAGTAAACATTATCTCATTAAAAATGTTATGTGAAAATTTATTCTCAGAAATACCAGACTTAGAATAATTCATAGTTCTCCCCAGGGATCTTTCCAAACTGTTGGGAACCACCCTGCCTGATCTCAGAAGCTGTAACCCCTCCATGGCTAAGGCTCTGTGATGGACCTTAGGACTGTAAGCCACTAAGGAGACAATGCTTATCTTCCTAGCAGGAGCACTGATTCTGCTCCTTTTACTTCATCCATACCTGGTTCCCAATGCTTGGTTGGTTAACCAAAGATGGGTACGTTTCCCCAACCAGGGGACAACCTAAGACAGGCAATGTCATGTGGAGGCCCTAAGGAAGGACTTGGGGGGCTACAGCAAAAGAGGGTGAGAGACCCTTGCCCCCCTGACCTGTGCACCAGCTTACAGTGCCTGCAAAGTCATGAATGAGACATGAGACAAATTCACATGGACTACCAAGTCCTGTGGAGGAAAAGGGGCAGCACAGCTACTCTCTCAAAGGGAGAGCATGCTGGCCCTTGCCTAGACAGACTTTTATTTAGTTTAATTTGTGAAGAAATGCAGGTGCAGCTTATTAATCATTGTCAGGCAGTAAAGATCAAAGGATAGATAGCATACAAAGAATTATTAGGTCTTCTTCTGAGTCAGGGTCTATCAGCTAAAAAGCTACAAAACTTTGGGAAACAAACTTATTTTCTGCTTGGGCCTTTATCATTTAATTAAGAACATTCTTAACAAGGCAGGCTTCACAGGATTTTACATATCCTTTCTCAGGCTTGATCACCTAGGGAGCCCACCCTTCCAGCACAGGGCTGTACCACCCTCTGTCATTGTTTCAGGCTTAAGTCAAGCAGAGGAGGCAGACAGCCAAGGGATTTTCAGAGACTTCTCATGGACTCAGGGGAGCCAAGCTTTGTCAAAGCTGAGGGGTGAGGGTTTATCACCCCCTTTATCCTTAGCCCCCCAATTACTCCCCTGGGGCTTCCACGTGGTCATGCCTGTCTTAGGCCATACCCCTCTTGGAGTATCTTAACCTTCATTGGCTAACTGATGAAGCATTGAGGGACAGTTATGAAAAAAGGAGCAGAAGTGGTCCTTCTACCAGGGAGATTAGCCTTGTCTCCTTAGTGGTTTATGGTCTGAAGGTCACTCACTAAGCCTTAGTCATCATGGGGGTGGGGGTTACAGCTCCTGAAACCAGGCAGGACAATTCCCAACACCCCTCAGCTTTGACATAGCCTGAGTCCTCATTCTGTCTGCAATAAATCTTCTAATCTCTTGGCTGCCTTACTACCACTGCCTGACTTAAGCCTGAGACAATGCTGGTGGTGGGTACCACCCTATGCTGGAAAGGGCGGGTTCCCTGCTTAATCAGACCTAAGAAAGAATATGTAAAATCCTGTGAAACCTGCTTTGTTTAGAATGCTCTCAATTAAATAAGGGGCCAAGCAAGAAGTGAGTTTTTTCATCAAAGTTTAATAACTCTGTAGCTGTCTGACTCTGACTCAAAATAGGCCCTTGGGCTCCTTTTTATCTATTGTTTGATCCTTATTGCCTGACAATGATTAATGAGCTTTACCAGTATTCCTTTGCAAAATGAGTCCAATAAAAGCCCATTGAGGAAAAAGCTCTTGGCCCCTCTCCTTTGAGAAATTGGCCATCATTTCTCCCCAAGCAGACCATGTCTTGGTAGACTTTTTCTCATTCGTGGCCGTTGCGGGGTGGTGGCTTCAGGCAGAGCCCTGGGACTCTGCAGGGCTCAAAAGTTTTCAATGGCATAACGCCTAGATGACAAAGACATACATTTTCTGTGTGAACAAAACAGCAAATAGCAAGTGAAGTCCTTAAAAGAGAAGGAAGTAAACAGGGAACGACTGTGTCCCAAGTTTCCCTTGAGTGAGATAGTAAATCACACAGAGGTCCCAACCAGAACAGATGAGAGCTTTCACATAGTACAAATATTCATAACCCAAAAGTCCATTAACCAGAACACCAAAATTGCCCTCAAAATTTCACATGTGGGAACCAGTATTTTTCTTAGTCACTGGCCCATGTTTTCCACTATACAATGCCTATTGGTTCATACACAGTCCAAGGTGGTTCAGAGATCACAAATTGTTGGGTTGGGAGTTCATGGTTGTACACATGAAGGGCTTTTGCCAGTTTGGAGTCACTCAACTCCCCAGAGACCCATTTGCTTTTTTCAGCAAAGCTTTTAAAGGCAGCTGATGACTGGAGATGGAGAGCAGGAAGGGACCCTGAGATAAAGAACTCTGGGAAGCTGTGGGGAAATTGTTGCAATCCTTGCCATGAGGCCAGCCTGTCACAAACAGCTGGGAACTTGACCAAGGTCATCTGCATCTTACCAGGGATCCATATTGCCCTATTCAGTTTATAAAAAACTGTAAACAAAGGCAGGTCTTGTCTAAAGGCCCTTCTTAACATCTCACTGCATGAAGAAGGGGTGAGAAATAGGGATAGAAGCAAGGAGCCCAAGATGAGGCAGAGAGGCTGGGAATATTTAGGCAGTACCCTCGCTGGTTTCAACATGTATTTTTAATTAGAGCATCTTGGGGTTGGTCAGGACCAGTAAAATTCCTGCAGCTTGGTTACCAGTATTACCACAAAATGTGGTCAAGTTCATTTTTTTGTACAAGAAGGACTGGAACTACTGGCACTTGCACTATGCTTGCAAAGAATCTGTATGTGAGTTACTTTAATCAGTTGTTAGTACATCTTTTTGTAATTCTATTTCATTGTAATACATAGTAGTGTCAAGTTTATTTCCTGTTACACTGGCTCCTGGAGTCTGAATATCTAGCCTCCAGGTTTGTGGGTCATAAGTGTTGTTATCTACCAATCTCCAAGTCCATGGCACACTGTTACAGCAGCATGAACAACCTCAGATGTTGGAGTCTGTCAATGTGTATTTTCCAGCCTCTAGAGCTGCATTCTTTGTCTCAAGACCTATCCCTCTTTCTCTTCATTTTCTAACAGGTCATTTGGCATCAGTGGTAACATCACTTCCTTCTTGTCCTGTATTCTAATCCTCCTCTTCCTTCTTCTGTTATATACACTTATGTTAGAACTCACCCAGATTACCATGGGAAATCATTGAATCCCATGATATTAGAAATAATCATACATAGCAATGTCCCTTTGTCATAAAATATGTCACATTTAGCAAACAGAGTCAAGACAATCACAGCCAACCTGACTGATTAGAGATATCATGATTCACATTTAATTCATAAATTATCACATTCTATTATCTTTATGTCTTTTTATAATGTTTATGCATAAAGGCCCTCTTAAAAGACCCTTCATGTGGTTGTAAACCAACAGCCTCTCCATCAGCCTCCTCCATGTATCTCTAACTTCTCAGAGTCTCTCAGTCCCAATAACAGGAAAGCACCTCACCATTCAGTTTGCTTTGCCTTCTTATAGTTTTGGGAGCCAGAGAAACCCCTATTAATAAATATCTCTGTGTTCTCTAATATGATATACTGTGTCTCATTCATGCCCTGTACATCCTGGAAGAGTCTTTAAACCCATAGGGCTAGTATCAATCTGTTCTAGAAAATCTGGAGTATTTCTTTTATGTGACTCAAACTATCTCCAATATCATCCCATTAGCCATATTCACAGTCACTCCAAGATTATGAGTAATTTTTTCATTAATGATCCCCCCATGGATACAAAGCCTGTTCTACTTCTTATAGCCACTTTTATCAATCAGCGTGGACAATGGAGGGTTGTTGAAGGGGGTCTACCCACAGAGCTCCCCATCCACCATAGATAAGAATAAGTCTATGAAGACTCGATCTGTTTGGAGAGAAAATGTGGCTGATATATGAAAGGAGAAGAGCCAGAAGCCTATTCTTCAATGGGCTTTTATTTAGTTTAAATTACATAGGTAGAGGGGGCTTATATATAAAGCTCAGTCATTGTCAGGCAGTAATGATCAAACAATAGATAATATTCAAAGAACTATGAGGGGTTATTCTGAATCAGTGTCAGTTGGCTAAAGGACCATAAAATTTTGGGAAAACAAACTCATTCTATAATTGGACCCTTATCATTTAAATTGAGGGTATCAGCAAAGAAGGCTTTCACAGGATTTTATGTATTCTTTCTTAGGCCTGATCATCCCAGGGAACCATCCATTCCTGTCCAAGGCTACACAACCATTTATCATTGTTTAAGGTTTAAGATAGGAAGGGTAAGTAAGGCAGCCCAGGGATTAGGAGAGTTCTTGAAAATAGAATGAGAACTCTGGCTATGTCAAAGCCAAGGTGTGAGGGTCCATCACTTCCTATTTCTATAGCTCACCCCAGTTCTTCCCTGAGGGCTCCTTTGCAACTGTACCTATCTTAGGTTGTCCCTGCCTTGCAGAATCTTACCTGTCATTGGATAACCATTCATCTGCCGGGAGCCAAGCTGGGCAAAGTGAAAGGTTGAAGAAATGGCACCATTGCCAGGGAGATAAGCTTTATCTCCTTAGTGGTTTATGATCCCAAGTTTACTTTACTAAGCCTTACCAACTGGGGTTACAGTTTCTGAAACCATCCAGGGCAGATCCCAAAAGAGGCTAACCAATTTCTAAGGAAATTTTCTAACATCATGCAATAAAGTGTTACAGAAAAATGAAGCAACCAGGCACCCAGGGGTTCAGGAACACGATCTTTATTACATACATGAGCTCAGAGGAGAGTGACCTCCAAATTCTGAGCCCCGAGCAGTGGCAGGGGTCTTACTGTTATACTCCTGTCTTTCTTTCTAGGCTACATAGCAAAAAGAAGGTTAGAGAAGCAAATGCAGAAGTTATGCCTATTTCCTTATTTGGGGGATATCTGAGGTGCTGGATCTCTCTTGTGGCTATGTGGCAGAAGCAAGTTACAGAAGCAGATGTGGAAGTTAGATTACCCTGTGGTATTCTTAGGGTAGCGGGAGGGGGATTTTCCCCTATCATTCCCTCTTTTGGGTGCTAAGACAGGGCTTTCATCTGTCTCAGCATCCAATAATGGGACTCTCTGCTCTTGTTGTTGCTGGAGCATAAGGATGCAGCTAGTGGTCTTCCTTACTAGTGCTCCATCTAACTGGCTGACTACTGTCCTGATGGCCCAGGGTCCTATGGTAATGACTAGGATGAGGATGATCAGGGGTTCTAGGATGGGGCCTAGGAAGGAGAAAAGAGTGTTCTGCCACCAAGAGGTCGCTCCCGTCCCAGCTCTGGGCTGTAGTCTGTCTTAAAGTTCATTTATGCGTTGTATGTTTTCTTAAACTAGGCCACTTTCATTAACAAAATAGCAACACTCTTCTCCTAGGAATATACAGGTCCCTCCTTTATCTGCCGTTAGGAGATCTAAGGCCCGCTGGTTCTGCTGGGCCACTCTAGCTAGAGAAAGGATCTGGCATTGCAGGGAGGCCATAGAGGTTGCTACTGATCCTAAGGCCTCATGGAGTTCTTGGCGGAGGGCCTCTTGGGACTGCAAGCTTGTGGCTAATTCTGCTCCTCCTACACTGATACTGGCGAGTGAAGCAGCAAAACTTAGTCCTACTAGTACAGGAAGGAATACTGCTCTTTGGTGGAGAGTGGAGTTTATATACTTGGCTTCTAGTTCTCCAGGTGGGTAGGCTAGTAGTTGGGGGGCTAGTGCTATTAGGAGGTAAACACGAGAGTCTGAACAGTTGATACTTGGGACTAATGTCTGATTAGTCCAAAATAATAGCCCCGATGGGGGTACAAGGGGAGGTGATTTGTCCCCCTTGCACCAGCTGGTACTGTTCAGGTATAAACTCCTCTCTGGGGACTGATAGGGGGGGTCTGGATGGGCCCTAGGAGTCTCCTTGGCTGCCGTGGTCTGTATTCTGATGAGTGGCATTAACTTGGACTGCAATTAGCGGGGGCTTGTTTAGAGAGGCATAGAGGTAACTGTGAAGTTTCCTGGGTCACTGAGGTTGAGGGCTGCTCCCTCCTGGATTAAAGTTATCCAAGAGAAAAGAGTATCTGTTTGGCTGACCTGGGGTTCAGCCTTTTCAATGGTTTTCTGGACTGTTTTCAGCATGTGGAGGCCAATGTATAGTTCTCTCCTTTTGAAAACTATTTTATCTCTACTGGTCCTGAAAAGGCCATGCCTACGCAGACTTTTCCTTTAACTCCTTTTTCCCAGATAGGGTCTTCTGCCTTATCTAGGGTTATAATAATTTCTATACCATTTGTGTGGTGGACTCAGCAATATTTGTAGGCATAATTCCCATAGGTCTCTGGCCACCAATTGCAAGACACATCAGTCTGATCTTCTTTGGAACAGACAAACGGGTCCCTGAACCAAACCCACCAATTTAGGCTTTGGAAGGACCCTCCCAAGATCTTGAGTACTAATTTTCCTCTGCAGGGCACGAGGCATTCTTTTGTGCCTACGGTGGCTATGGTCAGCGACGTCCCCTGTTTCCTCTATTCTTGAACTACGATAGTCTCATTATAGTTCCAGTGGGCTGACCTATAGGCTAGCATGGGCAATAGGATTAAGAGCATCTGCCAGGGATTCATTTTGGGTGGATTAGAAAAAGCAAGCAATAGCTATGAATATACAAACCAAACCTAGGTATAGTACCCCTAGGGTTACTTGGTCTCGCGTGGTCCAATCTTCTGGAGCAGTATACCAGAGTCCAAGCCCCCCTACCGGGGTGAAGAGTCCAATTAGGGTTTAATAGACCCAGGAGCAATTGTCCACTCTGCTCTCCTCTCTTGGGTTGTTCTTCAGAGTCTCGAGGCAGGCACCTGGCGGGGACTCAGATTCTCCCTGGGGTGATGAGCCGGTGCTTGGAGTCCTCACGGGTCACGGGGAGTCTGGTGGTAGTTCTGTAACGGTCCACTCTTATGCTCCATCATGGCAGGTCCTCTGCAGTTTCAGGGCGGGCACCCAGTTCGGCCTCTCCTCTGGTCTCTGCTTGGGCACCTCTGGATCGTCGGCAGCCTTCACTCTGGTGTGGTGGATCCAGGGGGCGACACCTGTGACTTTTAAAGCGGTAGGGGGTAGTTAACAGTATTAAGTGTTAACCCATCTGGGCTGGAGGGGCTCTTTTTTCCAATCTTTTACCAAGACATACTGTCCTGGCCTGAAGGAGTGGGTTGCCCCCCCTGTTGTTACTAGTTCTTGTCCAAGGTGGCTTTGCCTTACTCTTTCTAATTCTTGGCCTAGGGCGACTAGGTAGGATGCTTGATGGGTCTCTCCTAAAGCAGTTAAATCTGTGGTGGTTGCATTCAGGTTAAGGGGGTGGATCTTCCATATATGATTTCATAAGGGATGTATCCGGCCGTATTCGGGGTGCACCTTATCCTGAAGAGGGCAAGAGGCAAACTGTCTGGCCAGGGGAGGTGCATTTCTTGGCAGAGTTTTCCTAAAGTCTCTTTTAGAGTTCAGTTCATTCTTCTACCTTGCCTGAGCTCTGGGGCCAGTAGGCAGAATATAGTCTCCACTTCAGATTCAGGGCCCGAGTCAGCAGCTGCATGACTTTAGCGGTGAAGGCTGGTCCATTGTCACTCTGTAAGCTGAGTGGCAGGGACTGCTGCGTAATGATTTCTCGGAGTAGTACTCGCGCTACCTCCTGGGCCTTTTCTGTGTGTGTGGAGAATGCTTCTATCCAGCCTGAAAAAGTGCACACTAGAACTAGGAGAGACTTGTTACCCGCGGCTGGGTTTGTGCTCGGTGAAGTTGAGTTGAAGATCTTCCAAAGGCAGTTTGCCAGTATACTGGATGCCCTGGTGAAGAACCTTGGGTGCCTTAGCGTTATATTGTGCACAGGCAGGGCAACGGGCTGTGATGGAGGTTGACATGGTGTCCAAGGTGGGGATATATAGGAACTTTCCAAGGAGCTGGCTTAGCTTAGTCTTTCCTAGGTGGGTTAGACTGTGGCAGTTCTGGACAATATTCCGGCCTTGACTATGAGATATGTATATCCTCCTATCTTTTAGTTTCCAAAGCCCCTCTGGTGTCTTCTGGGCTTGGACTTGACTCGCCCACTGGTCTTCCTGTGGGCTGTAATCACGCTCAGTTGGGGTAACTCATAGTATTGGGTTGAGGGTGATTATAGGCTCTGGCCGTTTGCGTGCCGCCTCCTTTGCAGATTGGCCAGCAAACTTGTTTCCTTCTATTTCTCTGGTGTGACTCTGCTGGTGTCCACAGCCATGGATTATGGCCACTTGGTTGGGGGCCTTTACTGCCTCAAGTAGCCTGAGTATTTCTTGTTTGCTTTTTATCTCTTTTCCCTCCATGGTCAAGAGCCCCCTTTCTTGGTAAATTGCCCCGTGGAAATGCAGGGTGGTGTAGGCATATTTGGAGTCAGTAAATATGTTGACCTTTCTGCTTTTACTTAGTTCTAGGGATCCTATGAGGTCATATAATTTGGCCGTCTTGGCCGACCACCCGGTGAGTAGGGCCCTCACCTCTATGACTGTGTCTTGGGTGGTGACTGCATAGCCCACTCGGGGCTCTCCAGCCTCAGTCAAGTAGCTGCTCCCGTCAGGGTACAGAGTCCAATCCTCATGGGGTATAGGTTGGTCTTTCAGGTTGGGTCGGATAGCATAGACTTGGTCCATAATGTAGGTACAGTCATAGTGTGGGGAAGCGTGCTCTGCGGGCAAATATGTGGCCGGGTTGATAGACCACACAATCTTTAGGTGGACCTGGGGTTTCCCTTGGAGTAGCCCTTGGTATTGAGCTAACCTCGGGTTGGATAGGTAGTGGTGCCCTGCCCCATCTAATAGGCTATGGACATCATGGGGCAAGTAGAGGTGTGTTTCCTGCCCTAAGGTTAACTTTTCCACCCCTTGTAGCAGGACTGCCGCTGCCTCGACTGCTCTTAAACATGGCAGCCACCCCGCTACAACACTGTCTAATTGCTTAGACAGGTATGCTACCAGTCTTTCAAGGTCTGTGATCTTGGGTTAGCACGCCTAGGGCTATTTTGTCCTTTTCGTGCACATAGAGCCAAAAAGGCTTCTCTGGGCCAGGCAGACCTAGGGCCGGCATGCTCATTAAGCAGTTTTTGATCAGGTGGAATGCTTCCTCCTGTTCAGGGGTCCATAGAAACGGATCAGAGTCCGGTCCTTTTGTGGCCTGGTACAATGGTTTGGCCATCTCGGCGTAGCCGGGTATCGAAAGGTGACAGAAACCAGCAGCTCCTAAGAACTCTCTGAGTTGTCTCTGGTTTGTTGGGACCACCATTTGCCTGATGACTGCCTTTCTTTCTACCCCGAGGGCCCGCTGTCCCTGGCTAATCTGGAACCCTAGGTATTTGACAGTTTCTTGGCAAAGTTGTGCCTTTTTTGGAGACACCCAATATCCCCTGTGCTGCAATTACTGGAGTAAAGCACCTGTGTGGACTCAGCAGTCTTCCTTCCCTCGCCCGGCTAGTAGCAAGTCATCTATGTATTGGAGTAGAGTGACTTCAGGGTACTCATCCCTATACGGGTGCAGGTCTTTTGCCAGGGCCTCACTGAATATGGTGGGTGAGTTGTTGAACCCCTGTGGCAGTCTTGTCCAAGTTAACTGGGACTTTTCTCCAGACACTGGGTCCTCCCACTTGAAGGTGAAAATGACCTGCGACTGCGGGGCCAGAGGGATAAAGAAGAAGGCATCTTTCAGGTCTAGGCAGGTGAAGTGAGTGGCTGTCGGCGGCAACTGCCCCAACAAGGTATATGGATTTGAGACTACAGGGTGCAGCATAACTGTGGCTTGATTGACGGCCCATAAGTCCTGTACCCGCCTATAATCGGACCCATCTGGCTTCTTCATAGGGAGCAATTGGGTGTTCCACAGTGACTGGCAAGGGACTAGGATCCCTGCTTCCGGATGTTTATTGATTATTGGAGCTATACCATGCCGGGCATCTCTTGGTATCGGGTACTGCTTAATGCACCTCAGGGTTGCTCTGGGTATGAGTTCTATTAATACGGGATCCCACCCCTTTGCCAGTCCTGGAGGGTTGTCCTATGCCCAGACTCCAGAGTAGGCTGCCCAAAGGGGGTCCTGGACTGGCTCCTCGTCATTCTGGTGGAGTCTATATTCTTCTTCCCTCAGTATTACCAGGGCGATGGTCTGCGGTGCGGGCAGGTCCAGGGAACCCCCCCCCCCAGGTCGAAAAATGACCCGTGCCGCTAACTTGGTTAGAATATCCCTGCCCAACAGGGGAATTGGGCAGTCTGGCAGGTACAGGAACTCATGGGTAATCTGGTGGCCTCCCAGTTCAACATTCCGCGACTGGCAAGATCTTTGCAGGCTGGCCGAGAGGCCAGTGGCCCCCTGCACTAAGACTTCTTTTCCAATGAGGGGTCCTACCAGGGAGGTGACTACCGAGTGTTCCGCACCGGTGTCTACCATAAAGTCTATGTCTTGGCCTCCGACTTTTACTCTGACCATGGGCTCCTGGGGACCGAGCATGATGGAGCCCGGTCGCCTTCAGTTTTGGCTGAACCCCGCGAGGGCTAATATGTAGGGGGCTGGTGCCAGCGGGACTGCCCGACTTTTAGATGACTCCTCCCGTCACTTTCAGGCTGGACGATCTCGCTTCTAATGCCCCCTGCTCTTTGCAATAAGCACACTGATCTTTTTCTACTTTGAAGTGTCCCTTTTTATCGCCCGGTCTGATTTTTGATGCTGTGGAGGCCGGTTTTCCTAGTGCGTCAGCTAAGAGCGTGGCCTGCAATTTCTGGTCTTCTAAGCAGGCAGCCACCGCGGCTTCGTCTCGGTTTTCATATACTTTGTTGGCTACTGCCAAGACTTGGTTCAGAGTCATGCCTGTGAACCCTTCTAATTTCTGAAGCTTCTTTCTAATGTCTGAGGCTAACTGAGAGACGAAGGCCATGGCTACCATACACTGGTTCTTGGCCGCCTCTGGGTCAAAAGGTGTATAAACCTGGTAGGCCTCCATTAGGCGCTCTAGAAAGTCCCCGGGACACTCGTCTGCCTTCTGAATTATGGTGGCTACTTTAGCCATGTTGGTGGGTTTTCTAGCTGCCGCTTTTACCCCCTGTAGTAAAGAGTGGCGATACTGATCAAGGGCTGCTCGTCCCTGTTCTGTATTTGGGTCCCAGGCCGGCTGCTGCTCAGGGGCGGCTGTGCGAGCATAGTCAGAGGGGTCCAGGGTTCCAGCTGGGGCGTGTGCCTCTAGGTAGTGTTGGGCCTCCTGCAAAACCTTTCTCCTCTCTTCCGTGTTAAAAAGTGTGAGGAAGAGTTGGCGACAGTCAAACCAGGTGGGCTGGTGGGTTTGGAAGATTGAATCTACTAACTCAATCATGGCCTGTGGCTTCTCCAAAAATGGAGGGGTATGATGTTTCCAGTTTAGGAGGTCAGTGGTGCTAAAGGACTGGTAATAGTAGGTGACCTGACCTGCCTGGATGGTCCCATCGTCATTGACTCTAGGAGCCGCCTGTACCTCCCGGAGTGGCATCTGGAGAGGTGGCTGATGTTGGCTTCTGAGCCTACTGGCCACGGGCGACGGGTCCAACTGGGGCAAGGCCGGGTACCAGACAGGTGCCGATTCTGGACTAGACTGTGGCTCCTGAGGCGGAATGGAGGGTGGTGGAGTTAAGGGCTCCTGCGGTGGGGCCGTGGGCGGCACTGGTGGGGACTGATAGGGTGGCGGCTGGAGAACAACTAATTCATCTTCTTGGGCCTGATCCTGATGGACGGGGCGTCTAACCCTGGCAACTAATACGGCTGGGGTCCTCGGTTCCCGGGGCGCACACAGCGCATTCGCGGGCGCATCCCACCAGCGGTCCCTTTGGGACGCCTCTGAGTTCCTGCACACTGGCTCAGCCATCTGGGCATGTTCTGGGCTAATTCTTGCCATCTGTCTATATAGAGGTATTGATCGGGGTGAACTGCTCTAATGGTGGACAAGTTCAAAGTTCCCTCGGGGGTCCAGCCGACTCCGAAGGTCGGCCATTCTGATGTGCAAAATGTCTCAAGTTGCTCTGCATTCAGCGACAGGTCCTGCCCTCTGAGTTTACTGAAGTTCTGAAGCATACAGTCTAGGACTGTGGAAGGCCTGCCTCCCATGGTTTTCCTCCCCCATTCTGCGCAGACACACAAAGGGTGTGGTTCACTCGCTCATCCGCCTGGCCTGCTCCCTCGCGTGATGAAGTCAGTCTTGTCTAAGGTTGCCCTGGCAGAATTTGGGGTTANCTCAGCCATCTGGGCATGTTCTGGGCTAATTCTTGCCATCTGTCTATATAGAGGTATTGATCGGGGTGAACTGCTCTAATGGTGGACAAGTTCAAAGTTCCCTCGGGGGTCCAGCCGACTCCGAAGGTCGGCCATTCTGATGTGCAAAATGTCTCAAGTTGCTCTGCATTCAGCGACAGGTCCTGCCCTCTGAGTTTACTGAAGTTCTGAAGCATACAGTCTAGGACTGTGGAAGGCCTGCCTCCCATGGTTTTCCTCCCCCGTTCTGCGCAGACACACAAAGGGTGTGGTTCACTCGCTCATCCGCCTGGCCTGCTCCCTCGAGTGATGAAGTCAGTCTTGTCTAAGGTTGCCCCGGCAGAATTTGGGGTTAACTGCCAACCGTTATGCCCTATGACCTGACACAGGAACTGCAGGTTGTCACCCAATCTTGCTCCGTATGTTTTTCACCCGTGGAGCCACAAACACATACACTCTCACTTTCACTCTCAGACACTCAGAAGTTAAACATTCCCTCCCCGAGTGAGGGTCCGGTGATCGAACTACCTAGTCTGGATCCTCAGGCAGATCTGGGAGGACTCAAACCTCTCTTCCTAATCTCGGGTCTAGTCCCCCGGGCACTTACCGATCTGGCGCCTTCTGATAGATCGTGGTCCCATACCCTCACTTCCTGTCTGGAGTCGAGGGTCGGTGTCCAGTGCCCCGACCGGTTGGGGACTAAGAAATCTCAGGGCACGTGCTCTCCCAATCCCCAGTCGGGCCACCGGCTCCCTGGCCCGCCCTGTCCAACCGGTGGCAAATTGGCCCGAATTTATGTAAGGTCGCTTCCCGGTCAGGGAACCAAATGTTACAGAAAAATGAAGCGACCAGACACCGAGGGGTTCAGGAGCAAGATCTTTATTATATCTATGGACTCAGAGGAGAGTGACCTCCAAATTCTGAGTTCAAGCAGAAGCAGGGGTCTTACTTTTATACTCCTGTCTTTCTTTCTAGGCTACGTGGCAAAAGCAGGTTACAGAAGTAAATGCAGAAGTTATGTCTATTTCCTTATTTGGGGATATCTGAGGTGCTGTATCTCTCTTGTGGCTATGTGGCAGAAGCAAGTTACAGAAGCTGATGCGGAAGTTAGATTACCCTGTGGCATTCTTTGGCTAACGGGAGGGGGCTTTTTCCCTATCAAAAGGACCATACAAATAGGGATTAATTGCCCATTGTATAATTAAAAATATGTGTGCCAGCAAACCAAAAGCAATTACATTCAGAGAATTAAGACAAACCTAGACAGAGAATGTATTTCTAAGTAATGTCTGGTTGAACAATGTGAGCATTGTACATTAACAACATTATATGCCCTGTGGGGGAGCCCAGCACAATCTGACCACAGCGACCATCCCCAGAAACAGGGCACAGGGAGCCTGGGAGAGAGGGTATAATTTCAGGGTTGAAGGTCCCTTTCTCGTACACAAATCCTCATAAAAATTCTCTTCATTAACCTGCCTTTTCATGTCAACATCACTTACAACTCTAGACTGAGAAAACAAATCAGTTAAGCTGATTCTATAAACTTTTTTACACATAAAAAAATTTCCTAGGTCCCCACACATAATTGCTATTGTTATTTCTAATAATTTATTCATGTACAAAGTGACTATTTATCATGCCATTAGTTTAGGGTCTCTGTAATATACCATGGGTGTGCAAAAGAAAAGATATTGCAAAGGAAGATGTGGACACAATCAAAATCTTCTAAAAAAAATCCTTACCCTAACTTGCCTTTGATTGAGTTGAAGTGTCTCAGATTTTAAAAAAGTTTCAAATAAGGAAAATACAATATTAAGAACTACTTGCTTTCCTTTTAACTGTATACACCATGGCAGACTTTATTTACATTTCAAATTACTATTATACAATTTTGGGTCACTGGCTGGTGTAGCTCAGTAGTGTGGCTCACTGCTAGACTGTGAACAATAGTCTCTGGTTTGATTTCCAGTCAGGGTGCATGCCTGGTTTGTGAGCCAGGACCCCACTGGTAATCACACATTTATTTTTCCCCTTCTTTCTCTCTCCCATACCCTTTCTAAAATAAATAAATAAAATATTTTAAAATAAAAAAGTTGGTAATGATACACATCTATCAGTGTTGGATTACATAAACTATCTGAATAAATGGTAATCCCATTTGAATCTGTTTGAAAGACACATAAAAATTAAAAATTGTTTTCTTCTCTAATAGTCAAACATTTCTTATGCTCAGAAAAGTGTGGCTGTCTTTAGATCATGTTTCAATGTGTCTCATAACAGGGGATCCCCTATCCCGGACATGCATAGTGAGGGAATTCAAGTGAAGTGGTGTCCACATAGAGGTCCCAGAATGAACAGGTTCCTGACCTCAGTCTCAGCACACTGATATGGAAAAGACTGCCCCACATGCAAATTTCTCTCCAACTTCCAGGATTAATCCTCCCCTGGGCTGTGGATGTTCCCAGCTTTCTCCTTGCACAGAGGTGAAGTCTCTAGGGAAGGCAGAGCTGAGATCTAGAAGAAGATGAGACTGTTGGGTCTCCTCCTTTGATCAGTGACAGCCTGCCTGGATCAGTGTTTCAGATAACACACAGGGGTCTATAGCAAGATGGTAATTGAATGTTACTGACAGAGACTGATGTCCCTTGTCCCCAGTGTCCTGTCTTAGGTGCAGGTGCAGGAGTTGTGCTCAGGTCGGGTGAAGGCCATGCAGACTTTCCCTGGAATATCCGGATTCTCTTTAGTGAGATATCGGTGCACTGGACTGACAAAGCTCCATGGAACAGCGTGTAGTTGGTTGGTGCTATAAATACTGGTGGAACCACATACTGTAACCCAGTGCTGAAATCTCAACTCAGCATCATTAGGCACACCTCCAATACCCAAATTTATCTAACGCTGGACAGTGTGAGAAACAAGTCATGTATTACTGTGTGAGATGCACCCCCAGGGGAAATCAGCATAAGCCTAGACTCAAATATCCTTGCAGGAGACAGGAGGGCTGGGCTGCAGGGCCACTCAGGACATCAGAGGGTATACAGTTTCCACTGAACATAGTGAACAACACTAGGGGGAGTTGTGTACTTTGGCGATTAAAAAGCTACTTTCTTTGGGAGCAAGATTTTCCTCTCAAAACTCTCAACTCCAACTATTCCCTCCACTTCCCTCTTCTGTGTAAATCTAATTCCACAGATTCTTACTGCAGACAGTAAATACAGAGGTGAGATTGTCCACGTGCAGATGACAAATCAGCGTGACTGTGAATCTCTCCTTTACCAAGTCCCTCTATTCCCTGCTATTCTTTCTTGACACAGTGAATCACAGTTTCAAGAAATTATATTTAACTTGAGTCCTTCATTTACCTCTAGGGGTGTTTACTGTAGAAGAATGAATTCTATGATCATACACACACACACACACACACACACACACACACACACACACTCACACTCACATACACACAGAGAGATATTTAAGCCTCTTTACTTGAATTTAAATCTATAAACAACACAGATGCCCTTATTTTACAGTAAGTGAACTAGGGAATATCCATGAATGTAATTATACTCAGCAGTGACAATAATGATCAGCTGATTCAGATATCAATGCAGGTGACTCTCAATAATCACTCAGTATTGAAGTGGTCAGGCTCAGAGACTACAAAGTAGTATGTACTGGTACTCACAGGACCACCTCAAATGACAGCGATTGGCTGAGCTTTCTGTCAGTTTCCCATTGTTCCAGGTGGGGAGCTCCACCATGTGAAGACTCACTGTTCCCTGGTTTTCAGCAGGTCGTGAAAAATGGATGGCTCCCCACAGGGAAACAAACACCTTCAGGCTCCTGTGAATGCACATTGTCCACCATCAGGTCTGCTGTTGGTTTCACAGTAGCTGTCCCCTCCAGGTGCCTCCATCTTTGGTTCTCCCACGGTTGCATGACTCCAGGGCAGCTGACTATCCTATGATTCTCATCACCTGCAAAGACCTATTACCAACCCAGACCTCCAGCACCTCCACTCATTGGTGGAAATGACAGCATCTGCATGGAAATAGGTCTAGAATTCTACCTGTTGGATGATTACCAATTATTTTTCTGACCTAACCCTGAGGCAGGTTGGTTCACCTGCTGCTGGGGACAAAGATGGGTGCTCTCCACACTCAGTAAGGAGCTGAGTGCTCAGATCTGATTACATGGCACCCATTGACTCCATGACCACCTGTACTGATGTGTGAACCCTGCCAGCAAGTCAGGGTGATACAGTCAGTGAACCAGTCCCAGGGGGGCTGTGTCCTGGACAAGGCCTCCATCCCAGGAGTGGGGTCAATTGGACAGAATAAATCCTTTCATTTGGTGGCACCTGCCTGGATCTCAACATTATTAGCCAGTATCTTGGGCCTGAATGAAGGACACTGGACTTTTCTTCTTTGTATAATGGGCCTTGTGACCAGGAGCTGGCACCTTGGAGTATGTGCTCTTGAATGTGCCTGTCTTTAATCCACTTGCTGAACTCAGATGGGGAAGGAAAGGTGTTTGTATTTATATATGTTTTCTAGCTGTTGCCACTGTTGGTGTATTTTCTTGTGTAAATTCTTCTTCATAATCCACATTCCAGGAGGACCATCTTTAGTCATGGTAGGGCCTTTAAAAACAGTTTCTTCATTAGACTCTGACAGAAGCCCTTGTAACTCTTAAAGCCCTCACATTTGAGGTGGAGTCCTGTCTGCCCTCTTGAGTTGTGGTGAGAACTACGTATGAAATCTACTCTTGGCACAAACCAAATACATACTGCTTGATTACCCCAGGTGCAGTGATGGTCAAATGGCCTCTAGAACCTAACATCCTACATCACAGGAAGCTTCTTCCCTGAAATAACAGCTCTCCATGCTCCCCCACCAGCTCTGGGCAAGCACCATGCTGTCTTTTTCTGGTGCTTCTGGACTGCGTGCATTTCCGATGTATGAGGAACCACTTGTTGTTTGCTCAACTGTGCTCACTTCATTCATCATGATGTCCTCAAGGTAGGTCTATATAGTTGTTTAGAGAAGTATTTCCTTTGAATAATTGCAATTATATGGTAATTAAAAAAAGTGAACGGCAACCAGTATTCATTTGAGACCTCAAAGAAATGCCCTTTGGGATGCACAGATAGTGAAGAATCCCTAATTCTGCTTTGACTGGTTTGAAGGCATGGGGTGTTTGTGAGAAAGGGAGGGATGCAGGTACAGGAATAATAAGGAGGAACTTCTATCATAGCAGACAAGCTACATTAGTCTTTACCTCCACATGGTGATGAAAATTTAGAAAGTTGTCTGCAACTTTCAGTCCCATAGTCAGGTTACCTCTTACTGTTTTCTGTGCAGACAGCTGTGTGAAATGCAGTGTTGGGGACCCAGTGTGAAGGTGACGGTGCTGAGTCCACACCATGCACAGATTGGAAAAGGAAGATGTGCCAAGTGATTTGTCAGGAATTGCTGCTCCAACTCTATTTTAACATGGCCCCTCTCCTGTCAACTTTTCACAGTAAGAACCCTTCACATGTGATGTGTCTACCACAAATCCCTGACAGTAGAACACAGTGACTCATTCCATGCTTGAGCTCTACTGCAGACCCCCAGTTGTGAGGGAGAGGAGATAGTTCTTATAATATTATCAATCAAAGACTCAGGATGCTCCTTTATACCCTGCCCCCTGCTCTCTGATAACAACTACATTGAACATCCATATAAACACAGATCCTAATAGAGAGCAGCAGACTGAACCCACAATGATGAATAGTTTAACATAATGTCAGATCCACCATCTCCAGTAATAGGAGGTTATTTAAATGATGTATTTGTTCTGTAATCAACAGACAAGTAAAATAATGCTCTTCATCTCAAATATATATATATATATATATATATATATATATATATATGTATGTATACACACACACACACACACACACACACACTATTTTTATAAGCAGTTTGCATCAAGGTTTTCCATGATATAATTTATAAAATTTTAACATACTTACTCCCCAATTTCTACATAAATCTTCAGCTAATCAAATCTAGTCACGAATGAGTTTGTTCTCTATCCCAAATGTTTGAACCCGGTTTCACCAGAAAATGCAGGAAATGAAAAATGAGGAAGCAAGATACTGCATATTCAGCACCAAACCCCACTAAAGAAACATGTCCCAGAATTTCTACCCACTTTTCTGAGAGGTTCACATACTTGTCTCCTAAAGAACAACCCACATGCTCCACCTCCTCCAGCCCTGGGCCCATGTGCTATAGGGTCACACTGTGTTCTGAGCTCATCCTCTGATTGCTTTGTAGAAGAAATAGGACAGATGGAACTCCCTGTGACGTGAACAGGATCCTCCTGCACTTTTAATGCTCCCTGTTGCCGTGGGTATTGAATTTCCTAAATGTGTTCATTATTTGAGATTTTCAAAGGCATATATAATTTTGAATACCTCTGATTTATGAAAGTTTACTCTCCTAGGTTATGTGTACATATCATGTAGCATTTGGGTTAGTAGGGATGACACAGGCTCAAATGTGGCGAGTAATTTTTAACAGACATGCACTCTAAAACTTGTAACACTCTGAGACCATGTCCTTAATGTAATCATGCAGTCCCAGAGCTCCTCATATAGTAGGAGGGCATGCAAATAGGGCTCCTCTGCTCATGAAAAGCAGCCGAGACCCACCCCAGCAGATCTGGGACAGGAACCCAGCCCAGGATTCCCACGTGTTCTCAGTTCCTGCTCAGGAGAGAACACAGACCACTAACCATGGAGTTTGGGCTCAGCTGGGTTNATTTGGGTTAGTAGGGATGACACAGGCTCAAATGTGGCGAGTAATTTTTAATAGACATGCACTCTAAAACTTGTAACACTCTGAGACCATGTCCTTAATGTCATCATGCAGTCCCAGAGCTCCCTATATAGTAGGAGGACATGCAAATAGGACTCCTCTGCTCATGAAAAGCAGCCGAGACCCACCCCAGCAGATCTGGGACAGGAACCCAGCCCAGGATTCCCACGTGTTCTCAGTTCCTGCTCAGGAGAGACCACAGACCACTAACCATGGAGTTTGGGCTCAGCTGGGTTTTCTTTGTTGCTGTTTTAACAGGTAATCTCTAAAGAATGGGAGACACTGAGTATGTGAGTGGATACATCTAAAAGATAAAGTGGACAGGTGAGTGTTACCTGACCTGGTAACTTTGTGTTTGCGGGTGTCCAGTGTGAAGTGAAGCTTGTGGAGTCAGGCGGAGGCTTGGTGAAGCCTGGGGGCTGGTTTCTAAGACTCTTCTGTGCAGCCTCTGGATTCACCTTCAATAGCTACTAGATGAGCTGGGTCCACCAGGCTCCAGGGAAGGGGCTGGAGTGGGTCTCATACATTAGTAGTAGTGATAGCACATACTATGCCAACTCTGTGAAAGGCTGACTCACCATATCCAGAGACAATGGCAAGAACGAGATCTACCTGCAAATGAACAGCCTGAGAAGTGAGGACACCGCCATGTGTTACTGTGCAAGAGACACAGTGAAGGGAAGTCATTGTGAGCTCAGACACAAACCTTCCTGAAGGAGACAAGAGGCTGGGCTGCAGGGATGCTTACTTAGGACACCAGGGGTGTTCAGGGCACATTGAGTACTGGGTTCACTACAGGAACAGCTGCAAATGCACATTAACTGTTGGTTTCCTGGCAGGTGTGGGGTTAATTCTCCACACAGCAGTTTCTCTCAGGGAGACTAACTTCCTTCATGATTCTGTGCTTACTTCTTAACTATGTCAGTTGCAGAGACTTGGCTTACTATAATAGGAGGAAAACATCTTCACACACACGAGGCAGAACGTCACAACATGTGCTTAAGGTTAGCCTAATGAATCATAGTTGAATCATCAAATCTTCATGACCCACATCAGTTAAATCCAACCAGACGTTCTGCTAGACTCAACAGTACAGAACAGCCCCACAAAGCTCAGAGTCTAAGCTGGCCAAAAACAGACAAATGAATGCTGAATGGTGTGCAAAAATGCATATGAGCCCAATGTCAGAGGAAAACTGCCCTGGGGGAAGCAGTGTTGACCTAACTCCATGTTCATGACACCAATAGCCGTTGACATCATGTAGGTATAGAATGCCCCCCACTCTAACTTGATACAGGTGTCTAGGATGGTGATGTCACACACAAAATAGGACTATGAAATAATTTCTCACTTTATCATGAAGTCTTGTTGAGAGCAGGGCAGACTTATCAGCAAGTCGGTAATGGCTGTTTAGCTTCAGGTAAGGAGACTCATTCTGATTTTTATTGTTCATACTTAACAAGGTTGAAGAGGCTCCTGCTCACAGGGTGGGTTTGTGTGGTTCTAATCTCACACCTGCATGGAACTAGAGAGAATCAGTACTTTCTGCACGTATTTCCCACCTGTGCACAAGAGGAGAGGGATTAATCTTAACATGTCAGCATCCAACATGAAAAAAAAGGATCCTTACTTCTTATTCCATTAAATTCCTGGAATCATGAGTGAAAACATGAAGCAAACAACCATTATGGGTAGAAAACAAATTCAACCACTAGAAAATTAGAATAGTTGTTATATGTAAGCAACAAGAGAAAATAATATTAAATTATGTGGTCATCTTAGTTTAAAATTTAGGCTGGAACTTGTTCACTATACAAGATATTCAGCTCACTCTTAATGACTTGCATTCGTTTTCTGCTTCCAAAGACTAGAAGTTTCCACAAGACTACAGGGATCCTCAGTTTGGGGAGGTCTGCTGGAGTTTCCTCCCAACTGGACAGAAACATGATTTGATTCCTTTGGTATTTCTATAAATGACTATGTCATTCAAAATCTCACACATTACAATTTGAGACTCATGTTATGGTGTTAGAATGCCTGGCCTCAGGACAAGAGTTGGTCCCAGAGTGGAGCTCTGATTAATGGAGTCAGAGCCATCATGAGAGAAGACTGAGGAGGCTGCCTTGCCAACCTATGCTCTGAGATCACAGTGAACAGCCATCTAGGAAGTTGATTCTTATCAGCCACCTAAATGGTCAGCATCTATTCTTGCACTTTCACATCCACATCTATGAGTAATAGATTGACTCTTTAACCAATGTCTCAGGCCACAGGACTTTGTTACCACAACCAGGATAGATTAGGACTGTAGTGTAACATGACCACATGAGTTGTTTGTGTTGTAAAAGGTACCTCATGGGTGTTCTTCCAGTGACATTCCAGGGCAGTTTTTCTGTTATTTTATTCCACAGATAAAAGTGTTCAGATTGCACATTATGGAAGACTCCTAAACAGATGTGGCAGGAAGACAGCATTAGAAATGAGTATAATCCATGGACCCTTTCAGTATTTCCCACATCAGCATAGAGTGAGGTTGCACTGGAGATGAAATCTGTTGTTCTCCAAGTCACCATTTCACAGGGACATGGCCGATGTGTGCTTGAAGGTGTGGACAGGAGCGACACTCATGAGGAGCATTGGCCAAGGGTATTAAAGGGCTCACTTAGGTTTGATCATTTTTAACTAAGCATGTCATGTTTTCAAGCTTCCCAGCTATTGTAAATAATAATCACAGTGTGGCATCTGGATGATAGTATCCACTTACATAGTCATTGGTTGGTGTGGTGTGCACGAAAGTCACTTGAGGTGACAGTTGGTAAGTCATCAGGCACAGGAAGAGAGCAGGCTAAGCCCAGAGTATATCCAGGGCAATTAAAACACTCTACATGTGTTTGTTCCTTCTTCCCACTCCCTTTCTCAACACTGATGAACTCTCAGTGCACAGATGCACAATGGGAAAAAATTCTGTCTTGAAAGCACAAAGAACACCACTTGCAGTGACCACTGACCTCAGACCCAGGAAGCTGACATTGGGGGTAGAACCTCCCTCTGTGTGTCCACACATGGACAAGGTTGCAAAGGGCATGTATTCTGAGGTGAATAGCATGGAACACTGTTTATGTGGAATATATCAGTGAATTAAGTTGTGTTACACTGATCAATGGTAGATATTAGCGACAACAATAACTCTATGGCACACAGACTAATCATCCTCTTATAAAGTTCCCTCTATCACAACAAGGATGCTTGCCCCTCTGAGTCAAATAGGGTCTCTCACCTGCGGACTTCACTTCTCTGTTCCTAATTAGAGGACTAAATATAAGTGGGGTGCTCCATGTGTTGATAAACTCAGCCCCACTACTGTCCCTACAGCTGAGAGAGCAGCCCTAGCTCCTGAGTCTCGGCTGTTTGCACTCACTTCAGCAGTTAACACAGAGGGAGCACCATGAAGTTTGAGCTGAGCTGGGAACCAGTACTGATGCTTTGACAGGTAACATTATAGATAAAGTGGGCCTGATTGTGTGAATGTGTGTGAACTTCTAATGAGAAACTCTTGTCTAAAGGTGTCTGATGTGATGTGTAGCTGAGGGAGTCTGAGGGGTACCTGAGACAGCCTGCTGGAATCTGAAATTCTCTTGCAAAGACTCTGGATTCAGGTTCAGTGACTATTCTATAACATGGATCATCCAGCCTCCAGGAAAGAGACTGGAGTCTGGAGGTTTTACTAGAAAGAAAGCTAAGAGTTACAAAACATAGTACACTGCATCAGTGAATGTCAATTTCACTATTTCAAGTGATTATTTCAAAAGCACTGCTTATCTCCCCTAAAGCAAGGGAAATAAAGGAACAAGTAAACAAATAGTACCTCAGCAAATTAAAAAGCTTCTGCATGGCTACAGAAAAAAAACACTAAAATAAAAAGAAAACCAACACTATGGGAAAGCATATTTGCCAATGATACCTTGGACAAAGGTTTTGTCTCCAAAATATATAAAGAACACATACAGCTCTACTCTAGGAAGACAAAAATTTTGACTTAAAATGGACAAAACACCTGAACAGACATTTCTTCAAGGAGGACATACAGAGTGCCCAGAGACATATGAAAATATGCTCAAAATCAATAGCCATCAGCTCTGGCTGGGGTAGCTCAGTGGATTGAGCGCGGGCCTGCAAACCATGCAATCATGGCTCGATTCTCAGTCAGAGCACATGCCTGGGNGTCTCCAAAATATATAAAGAACACATACAGCTCTACTCTAGGAAGACAAAAATTTTGACTTAAAATGGACAAAACACCTGAACAGACATTTCTTCAAGGAGGACATACAGAGTGCCCAGAGACATATGAAAATATGCTCAAAATCAATAGCCATCAGCTCTGGCTGGGGTAGCTCAGTGGATTGAGCGCGGGCCTGCAAACCATGCGATCATGGCTCGATTCCCAGTCAGAGCACATGCCTGGGTTGCAGGCCAGTTCCCGGCAGGGGACACACCAGAGGCAACCATGCATTGATATTTATCTCTCTCTCTCCTTCCCTTCCCCTCTAAAGATAAATAAATAAAATCTTTTTAAAAAGCCATCAGAAAGATAAAAATTAACACCACAATGAGATACCGCTTCGCATTGGTGAGAGTAGCCATAATGAACTAATCAACAAACAAGTGTTGGAGGGGATGTGGAGAAAAGGAAACCCTAGTGCATTGTTGGTGGGAATGCAGGCTCGTGCACCCCTGAGGAAAATAGTATGGCATATACTCAGAAAACTAAATGTGGAACTGCTTTTTGACCAAGGAATTTTTAAAAATATTTTATTTATTTATCTTTAGAGAGAAAGGGAAGGAGAGAAAGAGAGAAATACCAATGTATGGTTGTCTCTCATGAGTCCCCTGCTGGGAACTGGCCTGCAACCCAGGCATGTGCCCTGACTGGGAATTGAACCATGATTGTGCGGTTCACAGGCCCGTGCTCAATCCACTGAGCTACACCAGCCAGGGCTTGACCCAGCAATTTTAATCTAGGGATTTGAACACTGAAACACCAATTCAAAAGAACCTATGCACCTCAGTGTTCATAGCAGCACAATTTACAATAGCCAAATACTGGAAAAAACCTAAATGCCCATTAATAAACGATTGGATCAAAAAACAGTGGTACATTTACACAATGGAGTATTATGCAGTAGAAATAAAGAAGGGGCTCCTATCTTTTGTGATAGCATGGATGGAAATGGAGAGCATCATACTAAATGAAATAAGCCAGGAAGTGAGGAACAAATACCATATCTCACCTTTAACTGGTGTGACTTGAACTTAATCAACAAAAGAAAAAAAAACAAGCAAAATATAACCAGAGACATTGAAATTAAGAATAACCTGACAGTAACCAAAGGGGACATGTGAGGATATAGTGGGGGAAGGGTATTCAGGATCTACTATAAAAGATACAACCAAAGGAGGGTGGAAGCAAGGGAGGGAGGTTGGTTTGGTGGAGGTAAGGGGGGCAATATGCAGTAAATGCAGACAACTGTAATTAAATAACAATGAAATAATTTAAATTAAAGAAAGCACTGCTTATCTATAGATGAACAGCTAGAAAGCTAAGGACACAGCCATGTATTACTGAATGAGACAGAAAGAGATTGAAACTGAACATGAGACAGGACTTACAACTTCAAGCAGAAGGGGCTGGGACTATCAATAGGCACTGAGCATCTCTGAATAGGGACAACCACAGGAGCAGCTGCAAGTGGAGGATTGGCCTGATTTCCTGTGTGGTTTCCTCTTTCTGTAACAGTTTCCCTCAGGCAATGCCTCTGGATTTCTGATTCTCTGCTTCCTTTTTAATTCTCTGAGTTAGAAGTGTCTATTGTAAAGACAGACAGCTTTGTCCTATGGAAAAGAGGCAGAGCCATTTTCAGACACTCTTATGTCCAATTCCAATGAATAATCAACCCTTCTGACTCTTGTAGTTGAATATAATCAGAGGCTGGGCTGGACCCATCAGTGTGGCACAGTCCCACAGAGGTCAGTTTCTAAGCTGGCCAGCTGCAGGAGACTTGCCTTCTGGGCAGTGTTCAGCAGGGCATAGGGACCAACACCAGGGAACAAAAGATGTTTAGTGGTGATGGTCATTGACTTGCCATCATGCTCACAGCACCATGTGGAGGTTATGTCATGCAGAAGCACATTGACCCAAAAAGTTTTATGTGGATGCCCAGGCTCATGACAAACACAATCTGAAAGTACATGGAACATTTACCACACACATAGTTGAAATCTCTGGGAAGAACAGGAAGAGTACTTCACCAAGGTAAGCATGCTTTGATGGCACCAGGAAAATAAACTTCCTGAGGGTTTTTATTTTGTAGAGGTGCATATGAGGGAATGTGCTTTGGGGGATTGGGGGGATTGTTTGATTTCCATCTCCCAGTGACATCTAAAGAGGGGATCTAGACTCTTCAGATTTTCTGTGTGGGGCAGATGAAAAAGAGGTAGGAATATGATTTAATTTGAGAAGTCAAATATAAAATAATATAAATTGTGACCACCTATTTTACTTAACCATAAAAATGAGCAAAACATGAGATACATTTCATTATGTGTGATCAATATTCATGAGTACAGAGAATGAAAGGAAGAATGATTATAAGAAAGCACTTTATGTTGATGACGATGGTGGTGATGATGATAATGTCGATGGCAACTGTTGTGGACCGCTCTGGCTGGTTCTAGGAATTGTATCTCGACCCCTTATGGCTAAGGGCTAGAGATGACCCGAGCCACAGGAGACAAAGCTTGTCTCTGATAGCAAACATTGCCTCAGTTTCCTCTCCCTGTCTCCAAAGCTTGGTCGGAAGTCAATGACAGGTAAGACCCCCTCACAACGGGGGGGGGGCATCCTAAGCCAGACTCGACCACCTGGTAGACCTTCATGGAAAGACTCAGGGGGCTACAACAAAGAGGAAGCAATGTACTTTCACCCCCCGCCCGGCTTTGACAAAGCCCGAGTCCCCAAGTCTTCTGGAAAAGTGCTTCCTGGCTCTAATTCCCTTAAGTCTGAATACCTGATGGGGAGGGATGCAGCTCCTTGCCTTGTTAGAGCATGTCCTGGGAAAAATATGGCATCACAAAAATTCCTAATAAACCTGTGAAATCTGCTCTGCTAAGAGTACTTTCATTGATATGTTAGGGGTTTGAGCAGGAAACCCTAAAACTCTGTTCCTGGTGGACTCTGACTCATACCAAGCCCTCAGATTTCTTTGAAATGTTATCTACTGTTTGATCCTTGCTGCCCTTTATTCCTGTGTATTATAACCCAATAAATTCCCCTAGAGGAGTAGGCTCAATGCCTTTTTCCCTTGAGAAACTGGCCACTGCTCATGGCCTTTTTCCTCTGGGAAAATGGCCACTTCTCCTCCCCAAGCAGATCACATCATGTCTTGGTCATGATTACTCTCATCTGTGGCTGCTGGGGGGCCTTGTGAGGAAAGTCGACCCCACAGGCAACAATTATGAAGATTATCTTTATGATAATTATGATGATAATGAAGATAATAGTTATGGTGTTCATGAGGATGCAGATGATGAGGAAATTTGATTGAGTCAGTTGTCTTGCTTCAATGAAATGATGTTTCTCAGTACACACTATCACCATGGTCTTCCAATCAGGGGTGTCCTCTCTTCCCTGCCAGTCTTGAGGGATTTTATAAATGGAGCCCCAGTTAATGACTTGAATTCACTAATTGAATTAAATTCACTAATTCACTTGAGTTAACTAACTGAATTCACAATTAATGACTTGAACGTTTTCTAAGTATTCATCCCTGATACCTTTGACCTAGTTACCAACTGTAATAGAGAAACTGTGAAAATATGAATGGGTAACAAGCAATCCACTTTCCACTTTTGTACTAGTGATGTCTTCCTTGTTTCTCTTGATCTCTACCTGCAGAATCTTCAACATTTCTATTTCTAAAAACTCCTCTTCTTAAAAATGATATAAACTATCTCTATCATGCCCTGTACTTCTTTCTGTACCTTCTCCTACAAAAGTCTTTAAAAACTTATGTCTAGTAAATTGTGATAATGAAAACAAGGACTACTTCTGTTTGTGACTCTAAGTCAGCAACTTCCCCATATCATTTTCAAAGAGTTTGCTCTAATTCCTATGTCTGCTGTAACCAATAAACATGGATAATGGAGGCTGATCTTTTTAAAATATATTTTATTGAATTACCATTACAGTTCTTCTATTCCGCCTTTCATTCCCCTCCACTCTGCACACTCCCTCCCCCACCATTTTCCCCTTTAGTTTATGACCACGTGTCTCAAGTTCTTTAGATTCTATATTTCCCCTACTATTCTTGCCCTCCCCCTATCTATTTTCTACCTACCGTCTATGCTACTTATTTTCTGTACTTTCTCCCCCCTTCTCCTCCCCCCACTCCCCAGTTGCTAATCCCCCATGTGTTCTTCATTGCTATGGTTCCACTCCTGATCTAGCTGTCCTCTTGGTTTGCTTTTGTTTTAGTGTGAGTTTGCTGTCCTTTCACTGTTCATATTTTTAATCTTTTTTTCTTAGATAAGTCCCTTTAACATTTCACATAATAAGGGCTTGGTGATTATGAACTCCTTGAATTTGATCTTATCTGAGAAGCACTTTATCTGTCCTTCCATTCTAAATTAAAGCTTTGCTGGATAGAACAATCTTGGATGTAGGTCTTTGGATTTCATGACTTGGAATACTTCTTTCCAGCCCCTTCTTGCCTGTAAGGTCTGTTTTGAGAAATCAGCTGACAGTCTGATGGGAAGTCCTTTGTAGGTGACTGTCCCCTTATCTCTTGCTAGTTCTCGAATTCTATCCTTCATTTTAATCTTGGCTAATGTAATGATGATGTGTCTTGCTGTGTTCCTTCTCGGGTCCAACCTCTTTGGGACTCTCTGAGCTTCCTGGATTTCCTGAAAGTCTATTTCCTTTGCTAGACTGGGGAAGTTCTCCTTTATTATTTGTTCAAATAAGTTATCCACTCATGGCTGTTTCTTTCCCCTTTCTGGTCCCCTATAATTTGGATGTTGGAACGTTTAAAGATGTCCTGGAGGTTCCTAAGCCTCTCTTCATATTTTTGACTTCTTGTTTCTTCATTTTTTTTCTGTTTTGTCATTTTTTTCTTCTTTCTGGTCCACTCCCTTGATTTGAGTCCCAGTTTTCCTTCCGTCAGTATTGGTTTCCTGTGCATTTCTCTTCATTTAAATTAGTTTATCCTTCATTTATTCCTCTGAGTTGTGACCAAAATCAATCAGTTCTGTGAGCATCCAGATCACCAGTATTTTAAAAAATATTTTATGTATTTATCAGTAGAAGGGAAGGGAAGGAGAGAAATATCAATGTATGGTTGCCTGTCATGAGTCCCCTGCTGGGAACTGGCCTGCAACCCAGGTATGTGCCCTGACTCGGAATCGAACTGCAATCTTGTGGTTCACACACCCGTGCTCAATCCACTGAGCCACACCAGCCAGGGCTCAGATCACCAGTATTTTGAACTGTGCATCTGATAGGTCGGCTATCTCTTGGTCACTTAGAAGTATTGGCTCTGGGGCTTTGAGCTGTTCTTGAGCCATAATATGTTGGTCTGTTTGAGCCTGTTATGTATGAGGGGTGGAGCCTTAAGTGTTCATGAGGGTGGGGCAATCCAGTCATTGGGTTGTGATGCTGTATGTGGGGGTGTGGTCAGAGAGGGACAACAGCATTTGTTCCAATCTTTCTTGAATTTCGGTTCCCTCTACTGCTTCCTGCAAGCAAACCTGGTCCCCCTGGTGCCAGCTCCTAGGTGCGTGGGCCTGTGCACCCTCCAGGACCCTGTGGGTCTCTCCAAAAACTCTCTGTGAGCCTGGGGGCTTCTCCTGGCACCTGGACCTGGAAAGTCTTTCCAATTGGTGCTTTCAGGCTCTAATTCCTGTTGCTGGGGCCCTAGCCTGAGCAGTTTGTCTCACTGCTGGCTCCTTTGCTTGCTTTATCTGCTTGCAAATGTGTGACCACTGTCATCCAGCCGCCTTGCTCCCTCATTGGGTCTGCCTATTCCCACTCCACACCTGGGATCTGCCAACCATCGCCTGCACTACTGGGTTGGCCCAGGTGTTTTTTCCTGCCTTACTTCTGCTCTGCCAGCTGTGGACTACCCACCTCTTACCAGTCTGGCTGAATGGTTCATTGTTATCAGACTTCTGTAAAGTTCAATTTTCTGTATTTTGGTTGTGCTTTTATTGCTAAGACTTTTTTGTCTTTAAACTTGGTTGTGTGGGGAGGCACAGTGTTTCCACCTATACCTCCATCTTGGCCAGAACCTAGTATACCTTTGAAATATGATAGGAAAATCATCTTTAAAAGTTTCCCCACACCCCATCAAAATTTTTTCTTATGCTCAGAACAATGAGGTTGTCTGTTGATCTCATTCCAATGTGTCTCAGAAACCAGGTGATCCTCTATACCTGAATCACAGATTGAGTGATTTCAAGAGAAAATCTGTCCCCATAGAGGTCCCTGAAGAACTTGGGAGCTGAAAGTTAGTGCTGTCCCACTTATAGGGAAAAGACTGTCCTGCATGCCAATTTCTCTTCCAATTCCAAGTTAAAACTTCCCCTGGGATATGGGGCCTCACAGCTCTCTCCTCACATGGGCTGAGACTCTGGGGAAAGTAGACTTGTGGTCTATAATTTTAATGAAGATGAAACCACTGGGTCTTTTCCTGTGCTTGGTAACAACCCCATACTGTGAGTGTCTCTGATGTCAGACACTCATGTGGGATGTCCTGCCTTACCATTGAAGGCCTGCTGGAAATCAGTGTGACAATCAAGCTTGATGGCCTTGGAATTGGGGTGTCCACATGAGATTTGGTCCTCCCTCTAGCACCCATGGCAGTTGTGTTCCTCCTGGGAGTGAGTCCCGAATCCTTGGACCAAAACTAACCTGGAGACTCCTCTGTGGCCCTCACAGTGCACTCCTTAATTTCCATGTGTTTCACAGATGTTCTCAGCTTCTAAAAAGCACTGCTGTCCTTTCTATGACCCATAAAATAATGGTGCTTCAGTGGATATTTTCTGTTTATGGATTATATGAGGTTTGGTGAAGTAAATCAGGTTTTAAACATTTACCAGGCTGTTAAATCCCACCATATGTTTCATTTCAGTTTAGTCGTTTAATGGAAGATGACTAATTACTCTATATATTGGCCTCCCTCCAACTGTAACCTTGGCCTATCATGGGCTCTCAGTGCCTTTCCCAGGACATCTGTCTCCAGACCCCCTGACCAGGGTCTCAGGGGAAGGTGGGAATGTCAGGTTCCAAATTTATCTGTATGACCAGCAAGCAGATCCTGCCATCCTCACACATCTCAGAACATCTTATGGCAAAAAGTCAGTGCCTCTGTGTCACTGGGAGATAATGACTCCAGGGTCTCAGCATCTCATGTGGTTGAGGAACTTGGGATGCCTCCTGAGCAGCTCATGTATGGAAAGTGGCTCTACTGCCCTGAAAAAGAAGTGAGGTGAAAGAAGAGCATAGCACGTCTACACATGTCTCAGCTGCAGGGCCTTGACTGGACCCTGGGAAGAAGGTCATGAGCAGCATGGCCCATTCACTAGAGCAAGGCTAGGACAGAGGCTTTGCTCACACCAACACCTCCAGAGCCATGGTCCTCAGCCAGGACAAAGAAAAGATTGTTCTTTATTTTGCTGTTAATTTTACATCAAAATTTGCATAGAATATTATTGTATTTGACATACGGTTATCCAATTCAGTAATGATACTCTACTTCCTATATTTCTTTGAGCTTGGGAAGATGATTGGGTATAATGTTAATCTTCTTTAATATGCAATTGAAATTGATGAGATTAAAATATTGGGACCCTCTCATGCAGTCCAGCTTTAAATTTTAAATGTTGAAAGAGGGGCTGTCCTTTGACATTTTCCCAAGTTGTCTCATGACCCAGTTGCTCTCCCATCCCTTACCCGTGCAATGAAGTCCAAAAGTAGGAATGTTCTCAGGACCCAGAATGACATGGAGCAGTGACCTCAGTCCATCCCCACTAATGAGAACAGCGTCCCTCACAGACAACTTCTAGGTTCCATTGGGTATCATGGTCAGGGTCAAGTTTGGGGATTTGAAATGTAGTATATTTCCAGAAATTTCTAGGGCATACCCCTATATCTGAACAGTGCAAGTGTGGTTGTGAAAATAAGTACATGAAAGTCAATGATGAAATTCTATGTTCTTTTGTCTGGTCAAGCATCACAGACATAACATTCTGGCAGCAAATATTAGGGTTGAGAGTGTTCCAGGATCCAGCAGTCTATGGCATCCCATTGTTTTATCACTCATAAATTCTGGTGAGATCCTAAGGAGTCTAATCACCAGACACCATGCCTTGCAAGTGCTCCTGCCCCTGGTCAGTAGTGGTTATCATACATCAGAAAGTAGGGTGAGGACTCTCTTGACAATGGGAGGCCACATCCAGTCTTATCTAATTCTCTATGATAACTCAATCAAACACCACACACCTGGGGATGCCATTTCTACACATATATTCCTGTACAATCTGAAGGTTGGGGTATGAAATCCATTTACTGGACTGAGGTCAATGTGGTGGAAGGACTACCTTTTCCCCAGAGACTCTAGGGCACTGTTCTGATGGGAAACAGGTGTTCCCCTAAGTTTATATGTTTAGTTTCTCATCCCCAATGAGGATAGTATTAAAATGGGTTTTTGGATATGCTTAGGTCATGAGAGTGCCCCATGGAAGGGGTTATTTCTTTTCTCAGTGAGCTCATAGAGCTCACTGATTCCTCCACTGCATGAGGACCTAAGAAAAAATTACTTTCTGTGAACCAGGAAGGATTCCCTCACATGAAGACACAATGGTGATGCAATTAAAGGCAAGTCTGAATGCCCACCACTTCAAAAGCCAATACTTGAGTGTCTGGAGCTTATATGAGGGAACTTGGTTGTATTGAAGTGTCAGCAACCAAGATGGTGAGATTCTCTCATCTTGAATCCCATTAACACCTCATAGCAGACAGTTTTTTAAAGTAGGTTGTGTGGCAAAAAGAACAATTATATCATGGGGTGCGGCTGTGGCCTTTCATGCAGTGCCCATACTGGTCCCAATAAGGAGTTTACTGTCATAATTCTGGGACTGTCGGTGCCAATCAATGTTTCCAGCTGGGACATCTATAGCACCTGAAATTGTGGCCAAGGTGATTTCTTGTATAAGCAAGACTGAAACTGGTAGCACTTTAAATATGATTGCTATGAAACTGTCAGTATGTGAGTTATTTACAAATTAGCATTCCTTAATGTAATTTCTTTTCAGAGAAAGTAACATAAATGTATTTTTATTTTGTGTTCCAATTTCTCTCTGTTAATTCTTCCTTCATAACTATAGGGGTATTGATGTCCTCTGAATCTTCTAGGGGAATGAAAAGCCTGAGCCTTCTGGAAAGCGAGATCTTGGGAGTTAAAAGGAGGCATATTTTTAAAAGGTGATTGTTTAGCATATTCTCTTATCCTGGCGTGGGAAAAGTAAGTCCTAAAGATCTTCAAAACAATGAAAACAAGCACTATAAAACAAGGAATATTTAAACTGAAATAAAAAAAAAATTATCCTCTGTGGACCTGAGTTCCTGTGGTGTTAGACTCATCCACCAATATCAAGTTGCTTCAAAGAGATGGGTGTGATAGCCCAGTGCTTGTTGATGCTAGGTAGCTTGTTGCCTGATTTCAGTGATGCTTGTTTCCATCTAAACTGATGTGTCAGTGTAAGAACAACAACAGTCGATGGTCATGCAAACTCCTTGTTTTGTTAGTATGTGGTCTAAGGAAATGTCATGGTCTAAGACAACTCTAGCTAGAGAGTTCAGAGATTTCTGAATATTAGAAAGTGAGATGTCCATTTTATTGGCTAGTGATTTAAGTCTTGGGGACATTCTGAAACACATACCAATGTGCAGCTGCTCCCTATTAGGGTAATATAGTACATGTAAAGAAATATTCATCATTTTGTATTTGTCCTGGGAGATCTTGGGCCATTGTTGTGCATGTTGATTGATCACTCGGTAGTCCCATATGACTGAAACATTTTAATTATTAGCTTGTAAAGTTCAGGATTGAGCACGTCTCTTCACTTTCCCCTGAATAGTTTAAAAGCACCTGGAAATGGGGTGCATGCCCTATGAAACCTGAGGGAAAGATGTTTCCTTTTAGGAGAAAAAATTATTGTGTTTGCAATTTATAGAGTAAGACCAGTTCTATCAGAAGGATGGGATATTCATGGAAATAGAGAAAGCAGTGTGATAACTTTAATATCTGAGTTGGCATTTTAATCATTTTAGGCATCCTTGTTGCTGCACTTGTCTCATTACCCCTTTAGCACTATTGAATTTTCATAGGTAGTTTGGTATTATATACAGACTACATGGGTACCAAGTGTATCTTTGGCTCCTGTGGAGAAATAATGATAGTTTGTGAGGTATTTACAGGAGCCCCTGGGCCTTCACATTCATTATCCTAGTCAACATTTCAGTTCACACTCTGCCTATGTGCCCCTTTTTACTAATTTGTCTTCACATGCCTGCTGCGAGGCACCTGATATTTCTGTTTTTGTGAACATTGATACCTGGTCTCTCATTCTTGCTGAGATTTTGTCTAACTTGCTACTCTCTTTCCTGGTCAACAATTTTGACTCTGAATCCCTTTAGGGAAAAAGCGGTGTCAAGTTATTTCTGCAACTGCTTCCTTGAAGAGGTATGTCATTTTCCTTCATAGCCAAGAAATTCTTGCTCTCACAGGGGAAGTGTGGCTTGGGCACAGAAGAATGTGCAGATGGTGCTTGGAAGTGGCGTTCCCTGAGTAGAAATAGGACTTTAAAATGGAAGAAACAAATCTTCCATTGTGTGACTAATCTCAATATTATCGAAGAAGCCATAAAAAGTAGGGTCTAGTTCTGTTTATAAGTTTAAAAAAAATGAAGGCTAGTCACTTACTCTGAGTTTAATGTCCATAACTGTGCCATACATAGTCTGCTGAAATGTAATTTCTCCATGTAGAATCACACTCATTTTATTTAAAAAAGCCAAGTAAAGGGTAATTCATTTAAAGCATTGAGTTTCCTTTCTATCTCATTATTTGCATAAATATAGCAGGAATAACCATTGATTATATCAGCTGTCTTAAATGTACTTTACTGAACTCTTATAAGGTATTTCCAGGATGAGATTCATTTCACACCATGAAGCAGTGAAGTCAAGCTACATGGTTTCTATTAGATTTTACCTGCAATAACTATAACTTTGAGTGAGTTCCTTAAGTTCTTGAAGTCTTCCAAAATGTCCTCAGCTCTCCCCTGCTGTCTACCAGGAGAGCAATTCTTATTCCTTGCCTGGAAAGACTGACATGAACCTTCCAAATAAGCAGGTACCAGGCCCTTTCTCCAAGTTGCTTTTATTAACTTCAGAGTCATTTTATATCCATTAAAGCGTTTGCTGACATCCAGAGTCTAGGCAGTGTTCTCTCAGGCATGACATTCTAGTCAAAATCTTGGTTGATAAAACCACAACTGGAAAATGGCTTTATATGTCCTGTTATGAATAAAACAGGTTTCTTCTTGATTTATTGAAACAAATGTATTGCCATGGAAATAATAACAATCATTCATTAAGTCTGTCCAAATTGCAGAGGGGTCAAACAGGAGGAAACTATGAATGTCTCAATATTTATTATTAAAGTATATTTTTCCAAACTGTTTTAAGAAAAATGCTACATTTCTTACATCTGAAAAACAACATGATTAAAAATTAGCAATATGTTCAGTAACAGTTACAAAACTACAATCATCTTCAGTTCTTGCTGTCTCATTATCAATTTTGTTTGTGCTGGCCATTGGCCAGTGTTTCTATAAATCTAGTTATTCCACAGAATTCAGTTATCTTTTACTGTTCAAAAATACGATCTGAAAATTTATGCTCAGACATATGGAATTTAAAATAATTCAGAGTCCTTTCCATGATTGTCTCTGAAGATGTAACATATATAAAAAAGCATTAGGATCAATCTGTGTCTAAGGGAAAGAGTTTCCCACAACCTTGAGAACAGGCCTGATAAGTAGTGTTCTCATAGCCCTGAGACTGTGTCTGATAAATGGCTCCCATAGCCTTGAGTGGAATTGCATGCAGAGAATGAAGCTCTGTTGAACAGTCTTTTGGCTCCTGGTCAGCTTTGTCTATATTTTAGGATATAAGGGAGATGGGAACAACCAATGGGGATACAGAAACAGGGCAGGAGACACACAGGTGATATGCCTGGGAATGCAGGGAGACAAACAACTAGCAGCCTACTTAGAGCTGGGCAGCAAGAGAGCCTAAGACCCATCCTTGTACTTGCCTGCTATAGACCTATTGTGATGACTTACTTCCTCTTATGTCACAGACTCTATGGAATGGGGAAGCTGGACTGGGCTTAAGAGATGACAAGGCAGTGGGCCTCCTGACTCCGTCACACACAGTCAGAACCAGACCCAGGACTGATGCTGCCATGGGCACATCACACATTCAGGGATATTTTGAGGATATCATATGCACTGCGAAGAAGCAGCAGGAAAGATTTTGCTGAAAGAACCCCTGTTATTTGTTGTGATTGTGCAAGGGGTACATTTGGAGCCCCCTTATCTTCTAAATGAAGTGCTTCATCAAGGTGTCATCTGTGACCCTTGTGAGGGTCACATTTGTGAATTTATTCTAAGTGTCTCCTACCAAGATCTAGGGCATCCCCTTATTTCTGAACAATTGTTCTTCAGGAAAAGTAACTATATGGAAGTCAAAGTGTAATTTCTATGTTCCTGACTCTGGCCCAGCATCACACACATGACACTCTAGTATCAAAGTCGAGGGTAGATGAGTGTTCCATATTCCACCACAGCCTGTGACTTCACAGAATTTTTCCAGTTCTCCCTCAGGGTAGGATCCTAAGAAGTCTACTCACTTGAGCCAAACACCCTGCATTGGCTTTGTCCATGTGGCAGTACTGATGTCATCACATGGCAAGGAGAAGCATGGTGATTACCTTGACAATGGAAGACCCACAATTAGCCTATACTAAATTCCTATAACACCTGAACTAATAAGAAACCTAGCACTGCCATCTACACACACTTATCCCATTAGAGTCTGGAGGTCAGAGAAAAAGTGTAAGCTTGAACCAGGATCATTCACCATCCATGGTAATTCTTCCCCATGCATGGAGTTCTGTTTCCCATGTTGCACATAGATACAATCAGTACATCAGGTTCAAGTTTAGTAGATGCCCATCATGTATGTCCAGGGTGACAAACTCCCATGGATCACACAATGACATGAATAGGGACTGTGAGAGAGAGGAGATGCTTCTTATGAAGTTAACTGTCCAAGAACCAGCGGCCCCAACACACCCCATCTCCTGATCCCTGATTAAAATTATGTCATACGTCCATGTAAACATGCATCCTGATGGTGCACATCAGGCTAAACTGTCCAGTGATGAGCACTTTAATATAAAGATTGATCCAACAGCTCCAGTAATGAGAGGTTATTTGAATGATTTCTTCATCCTGTAATCAAAGGGTAAATAAAATAATGCTCTTCATATCAATTATAATTGTATTTATATGTGATATTTCCTATTATTGGTTCACACCAAGGCTTTCTGTAATCTGAAATTCCTAAAATTTCAACATACTTATTCTCCAATTTCTACATAAATATTTGCCTTAGCAGACTAGTTATGACTGAGTTTCTTAAGTATCTCAAATGTGAGAACCTGGTTTCACCATAGAATCTAGGACATGAAAGAGGAGGCAGTGAACATGCTGCATATTCAGCACCACACTCCATGAAAGAAACATGTACCAGAAGCTCTGTTCTCTTCTCTGAAGATTTCACTCTTCTGTCTCCCAAAGTGGTACACAGATACTTCACCCTCTCCAACACTGGATCAACGTTCTCTAGATACACACTCTCTTAGCTCCTACTCTGCCTGCTTTGTAAAGGAAATAGGGACAGATGGAACTTCCTGTCATGTGCAGAGGAGGTTCCTGCACTTTTAATGCTCCCTGTGCGTGTGAGCTTTGGATTTCCTTTCTGGGTTCCTTATTCACGACTTTCAAGGGGATCTGTCATTTTAAATACCTCTCTTCTAGGAAAATGCATTCTCCTAGGTCATGTGCACTTCTTACAGACCATTTTGGCCAGTGGGGCATGGCAGAAGCTCATTGATAACACACATGACCCTTAGACAAGTCACACTCTGGGACCATGTCCTTCATGTCACCGTCCAACCACAGAGCTCTCTATATAGTAGGAGGACATGCACACAGGGCCCCTCTGTTCATGGAAAGAAGCCCAGCTCTGACCCTGCAGCTCTGGGACAGGAGCGCAGCTTTGGGTTCTCAGGTGTTTCCAGTCCTTGGTAATAGAACACACATAACTCATCATGGAGTTTAGGGTCAGCTGAGTTTTTCTTGTTGCAATTTTAAGAGTTATCTTGTGGATAATGAGAGACACTGAGTATGTGACTAGATATGAGTGAGAGAAACAGTGGATGGGTTTTTATATTTATAACTATCTTGAAATCAACCTATTACTAAACCTAAAATTATAATTATAACCTTCCAATTTGTGTATATTTCCATGTTTTCAGTTTTGGAAAGTGTATGGACATTAAGCTAATCCAAGACCTTTTCTCAGCCTCCAGCACCCAGGGCACACAGGTTCCTCCAGCAGCTCAGGTCTGCCATGCTTGGACTGGAACTAGTTGAGACTCCTTTGTGACTGTCATGTCACCCTCACTTCTCAAATTTTTCTGAATGAACCTTATTTCTCCCACAGTCGCTTATTTCCTCAGAGCCACAGTGCAGGGGCAGGATGAGTGCCCCAGTACCAGGACTATCATGAGACAGCTGTGACTTTGAGATGGACCTGGTCCCCATCAGACCCAGGACCCCATCCACTCTAGCTTTCACACAGGCTGTGTCTCCATGTCCCATTTTATCCTCGTCCTGATGCTTCCAGGTTAGGCAGGAGAATATGACAGAGGGCCAAACACACACTATGGGAATTATTACTGTTTTGTCTAACTCAGCACAACCTCTGGTCATAGGGGCTTTCTGTCCATTTCATGTGATCAGGTATTGACTCTTTTCATCTGAGTCTATTGTCTGCCTTCCTTGTGCTGTTCCCCCTCCTTCCTGATCAAGAAAGCAGGAAGAGCACTTGTTTACAATCAACTGAGTCCTTGTGTAAATGGGAGAGATGGAATAGAAAGCTCAATGAGCAAGATGTGCTTCATTCTTACCACAAAATATCATCCTCCCATAAAATGAAGAGAAAGTGGGAAGATGCAAGATTGCAGATGAGCTATAGAGACACAATGACTGGAGAAATAAGCCACACTCAGAATCACAACAGTTGTGGAGTTCCACCTCTATAAGAACCTGGAGTGGTGAAGGGCTTGGAGAGAGAGCACAGAATGGTATGGCTGAATCAGGGACAGAATAGAAGGGAATTATTATTTAATAGGCACTGAGCCAGTTTGGGAAAGTGAGCATTTCTGGATGTGGAAGATGACAATGGCGGCACAATGTTGTGAACGTGCTTAATATCACTTTGTTCATTTAAAATGGATTACCAGAGTGAGTGTTGGGGGCAAGACCTCAGAAGGAATGTGACTGTCCCATGCATGTTTGCAGTGAGTTGGAGTCTGGGAAGAGGGGCAGCCTGGTCCAGGATCTAGGCAACATGGTTCTCTGAGTTGGCAGCAGTGTGGGAAGTGAATGTGTGGGGACAGGGACAATGGTGAGTCTTGTCCTGAGTGAGTGCAGGGCATTACAAGTAATTAGTTTCTCTTCAAGAGAGATATTGTGTGGGTGGCCCATCATTGGGACCAAAAACCCTATGACTACGTGTGTCCTCAAGATGATGGTTAGGGATGCATCACCATCCATTATGCACACCACACTCAGGACTGTTCTACACAAAAGGGACCACCTTTTTTAGGATACAATTTTCCCCCATGAATTTTCACTTGGACTTTTACTTAAGCAGGTAACCATCATATTCCTCTGCCCTCACCTGACATGGAAGTTAGAATCATGACAAGACCTAAAACAGCATCCAATTATGCATGTCTCACAGTCTCTAAATCCCCTGAAAATTAGGAAAGAGAGACACCGAGGTGTGATCTGAAATGTGTCTCTGGGCAGCATCACAGTGACATGTGAGTGGGGGCAGGACATGTCCAGTTTGAGCCCTATCTGAGGCAGAGGGGTAAATCCCTGGGCTAACCAGCTCTATGGAATGGGGTTCCTCCCCCCTTCTCCATCTTGGCAGAGGGGACAGGAGTGTTTTACAGAGCACAGGTTTTGCCCTGGGCATACCTGTGTTCTTTGCTGTAAGAAGCTTTCTCACCACCCCACCCACCTGCTTTTTCTTCATGCTGGTGCAGTTGCCTAGTACCCTGAACTCCTCAGAGATATCCTACATCACCTGCAGAACACTGGTGCCATCACTGACACAGCTGTCACCTCAACCTCACGTGGCTGCACCATCTCCTCATTCTCAGCTCTCTTATCCACACAGGGGGAACCTACTATGGCATTTTTCACCTGCAGAGATCTCACATCTGGTCTATGTGCCCTAGTCCTCACTGTTCACTATTAATAAATGGGGACTTCAGTGGGGATTTTCTGGGTGTGGAGGGTGTGTGAGACTCAGGGAAGCAACTCCATTTTTACACTTTTACAAGTCTGCAAAAGCCCATTATGTGTTTCACCTCAGTTTAGTGGTTTAATGAAAGATGTAACTACTTTGCACTTTGCTTTCCTTCCATCTGTCACCCTGACCCATCATGACAGCCTCAGAGTGCCCTTCCCAGCAGCATATCAACCTCCAGATCCCCTGACCAGCACCTCAGGTGAATGTGAAAATGGCAGGTTCCAGACAGACTCTCTGTGACAAGGAAGCAGATCCCATGGTTCACACACATCTCAAAACACCTGCTAGACAAGAGTGAGAGCCTGTGACCCCTGGAATAAGGTTACTCCAGGACCTCTGCAGCTCATGTGGACTGGGCCCTTAACAGGTCTCCTGATCAGCAACCCTTTGGGAAGGGGCTTCACTGTCCTTAGGGAGGTGAGATGAAAGAAAGAACACAACAGGTTTAACCCCTGTCTCAGCTGCAGATCTTGGGCTGGATTCTGGACAGCAGGAATTAATGAGCATGGTTTTCCTTTGTAATACTTTTACATCAAATGCTATTTTATGTGAAATGATGATTCTACTTTATGTGTTTCATTGTACTTGGTTTGATTCCCTGAGTCTTGGGGACTCAGTTGTTTGGACTTAATTTTAGTCTGTTTAAATATGCACTGGAATAAATCATAGGATTAAAATAGTGTGATCCACTCATCTTCATCAGCCTTAATTTTTACATGTAGAAAAATGGGGTGTCCTTTAACCTGATTCCAAGGTACCTCATTTCTCAGGCACTCTCCCATGTGAGACCCACTCACTGAGTCTAAGACAAGAAATGTGCTCAGGACACAGAAAGACATGGGACAGTGACCTCTGTCCATCCCCACTTATGAGAACGGAATCCTCCACATGCAAATTTCTCTCCCAGCTCTAGGGTACATCCTCCCCTGGGCTTTGGGAACTCACAGCTCTCTCCTCAAATGGGGCAGAGGTCTCTGGGGAAGACGGAGCTCTGATCTAGAAAATGAGACTTCTGAGTCTCTTCCTATGCCTGGTGACAGGCCCTCAGTGTGAGTGTCTCAGAAGTCAGACACATATCTTTGGGATGAGGGTGATTTCATGTGACTGAAAGGGACTGATATTCCTTGTCCCCAAGCATCCTGTCCCAAGTGCAGCAACATGAGTCAGGCCCAGGACTGGTGAAGACCTTACAGACCCTCTCCCTCATCTGCACTGTCACTGAATTCTCTTTAACAATTCATTATGTGCACTGGACTTGCAAGACTCCAGAAAAGGGGCTGGAATGGGCCAGAGTAACATACAGAGATGGAAACACAAAGTACAACCCAGTGATGAAATCCCAACTCAGCATCACCAGGGACATTTCAAAGAACCAAGTTTATTTAACACTGAGAAGCCTGAGAGCCAAGGACACAGCCATGTGTGAGAGACACAGAATGAGCAGAAGTCAGCATGAGGCCAGAAACAAACCTCCCTGAAGTTGACAGGGACTGCTCCCAACACAAGGGGACACTTGGAAGACCATGGGAATACATCCCACAAATTACAGAACACAAGCCCAGGGGGAGGCGTGGGACTGGTTGGAAAGGAAGGGGCTTCTCTTTTGGAGCAGTGATTTCCACTCAGAGATGTCAGCTGTATCTAGGGCACTTCCTTCTCTGTGATCAGATTTTCCAGATTTTCACTGCAAAAAAATGAACAAAGAAGTTAACCAGTTCACAGATGAAATACCAGGAAGTACCATCAATCTCTTCTTCTTCAGTTCTGTTTTTTCTTGCTTAAGAAAGTGCATCACATTTTATTATGAAATTTTACTTAAAACATGACCTATGAGTGATCCATAAGAATAATTTCTTACTAAAATATAAGTAAACATTTATAGGCACTTTCTTTGTGTTAGAAGCAAAACAACCTACAAGTCCTTCTAAACTTAGAATAAGCAAACTACAGGGCATCCATGAATGGAATTCCACTCCGCCATGAAAATAATGATCAGTTGATACAGATATCAATGCTAGTGAGTCTCAGAAATCACTCAGTGTGGAATGTGCCAGGGTCAGAGTCTCCAAAGGGGTATATCTCGGTGCTCACAGGTCCACCCCAGGAGTGCAGTAGGAGGCTGGGCTTTAAGACCCGTTCTTATTGTACCATGTGGAAGCTGAACTCTGTGTAGAGTGTCTGCACTCTCCTTCTCTGCAGGGCCTAATGAATGGACAGCTCCACACACAGAAACAAACACCTCCAGGCTCCCGTAAATGCAGTGCCCACCACCAGGTCTTCCGTAGTCCTGACAGCAGCTGGCTCCTCCAGGTGTTTCCATCTTTGGTTTTCCCACAGGCACAGGGTCTTAGGGAAGCCAATACTCCACTGATCCACCATCTTCTCCCGTTGCCTTTCACCACACCCAGGCCTCAAGCATCTCCACATGTCACTGTAAATGTTGTCATCTCCATGGGAAGACATCTGAAACTCTACATGATGACTGATTCTCAGCCCTTTTCCTGACAAAATCAAAGGCAGGTTCTTCAGTTGCTGCTGGAGAAAAACATGAAATGACACCCCACAATCAGTAAGGAGCTGAGTGCTGAAATCTGATTACGTGTCAGCTCCCATCTCCATGACCCTCCTGCCCAGGTGGGTGAATCCTGCCATGAAATTGAGGATAAAACTATGAAAAACCCAGGTTCCTAGGTGTGCAGTCTCCAGGACATGGTCTCAATCCCAAGAATGGGATGGAATGAAGGAGAGAGCCCTCTCTCTGTGTAGCACCAGCTGGGAGCTCAAATTCTGCAGCCAGCTGATTCCAGCTGAAAGAGAAACACTGATGTCTACCCCTCCGGAGGTGCATGGCCAGTCAGCATGAACTCCATGCTGTTGCATGTGTCCTTCTGAGAAGTTCCCATTGCTGTGCTGGGACAGGGAAGAAAGTGTGTATATCTTCATTTATGTTGTTTAGCTGTTCCCACTGTTAGCATCTTTTCTAGGGTAAATTTTTCTTTTTTTCCCCAATTTTTTAAAGTAAATTTTTCTTCATCATCATGTTCTAATAAGAGCATCTACAGTCACAGTAAAGACTTTCAGAAATGATATCTACCTGCTGACTGGGACTGACAACCTTGTAGCTCTTCATGCCTTCATGCTGGAGTTGAAATTCTGTCTGCCTTTTGTTGCTGCTGCTGTTGTTGTGAGAAGTCCACGTGAGATCTACCCTTGACACAAATCAAATGCATGGGCTGTTTGATAATCCCAGGTGCAGCAATGGACAGCCAACCTCTGGAACCTAACCACCCTGTATCACAGGATGCTTATTCCTTGAGAAGGCATATCCTCTGTGCTCTTCCCACCAGATCTAGGCAAACACCAAACCGCCCTGTGTTGTTACATCTTAACTGGCTGAGAGTCCTGACATAACAGGAACTATTTGGTGTTTGCTCAGCTGTGCCTGCATCACTTCACTGGGCATGATGTCCT
>NW_028079585.1:0-798 GCF_014824575.4 Sturnira hondurensis | reverse complement strand
ATCTAATAAGAAGATAAGGTGCACAGCCATCTGTCCCCCGACCCCAGCACCCTGGTCGGAGGGAGGGCGGCCCTCGCCGAGGGTTTAGGGCCACGTGGGCCCAGACAGGAAGGAGGTCAGCCCTGCCTCCCTCAGTCCCCTCCCTGCTCTCACTTGGATTTGCCTCCCCGTGCGTCCATTCCTGTCTGTGTCAGTGGCCCTCCGGGCGGCTGTCCTCAGCTTTGCAGGGTAGGTGGCAGGGGTCCCAGGCTGAGCCTGCCATGGTGCTGGTAGGTCTCACAGCTCCCGGAGAGCCACTCGCCTGGAACAGAGTCGTGTCCTCAGTGACCTCGGCAGGACCCTCGTCCAGGGCCCCACGCCCAGGGCTGCAGGACCTCAGGCCGAGCCCCAGGCCCCATCTTGAACAGGCTCCGGGGGCGTGTGTCGGGACAGTGGGACCCCATGGGGGGCTGCGTGTTTCTGAGCTCTGCGCCCTCTGCGCCTCCCCCGCCCTCCCCAGCCTGTCCTCTTGAACTGTGCCTGAGAGCTTGGGAGCAGATGGGATTCGTTTCCTGCTTGGCTCTGAAGTGCCCTGACGTTGAAAAATGTCACATAAAATAAGCCGGAGGCCCCAGCCTTCGCCCAAGCTGGCTCTGCTAGCCTGAGGCAGTGAGCCCCCGGCCTTACAGAGATGCCTCCTGAGAGGAGCCCGTCGCTGTTGGCAGGTGTGGCAGAGGCCCGCCCCGGACGCCCACCCACCTTCAGCCCCAAGAATTCCCTCGCATGGGCCCTGGCTTGTAGTTTGTACGAGGAGGAGGG
>NW_028079584.1:0-5837 GCF_014824575.4 Sturnira hondurensis | reverse complement strand
CTGCGATGTAAAAATGGCCCTTTCAGGCCTCAGAGAGGAAAAGGTGGATTCGCTGGGGAGGAATCTGCAACTTGCAGGGTTCCTTCAAAATGTCGGCTGAGGCTTTCAAACTGTGTCAACATAGGAACCGAGGTTTCAAAGTGCCCCTGAGCAGACCTTACTGTGCTGCTAGGTTCGTGTTTAGAAGACTCTGGGAGGCAGAAACTGTCTTCAGGTTTCTTTATTTCCCCTCACTTTCGTCTTCTTTTATTTAATTGTTGTTCAAGTACCGTTTTCTGTCTTTTACACCCATCCCAGCCCACCCCCCACCCCGTGCTCCCTCCCTCCCTCCCATATCCACCCCGCCCCTTGTTTTTGTCCATCTGTCCTTGATATCTGTACCTGTAAATCCTTCCCTTTCCCCCTGAAATTCCCTCTCCACTCCCCTCTGTTCACTGCCTGCCTGTTGTCTGTTTCAGTGCCTTTCGTTATATTTTGCTGGTTTGTTTGTTTTGTAGTTTGGCTTCCTGTTAAAGGTGAGATCTTCACCTTTCCTGTAGTAAGTAACCCCTGTATTGGCATTTGCCTGATGGGCATACAGAGTAGTTGTTCATTTTTGTTACCGTTTTTTTTTCTTTTTTAATGGTTTGGTTGTTGATAGTTGTGAGTTTATTGTCATATTTATATTCATCTTCTTCATCTTCTTCACTTGATTTCATGACTTGGAAGAGTTCTTTCCAGCTCCTTCTAGCCTGTAAGGCCTCTTTGAGAAATCCCCTGCCAGGCTGATTGAACTCTTTTGTAGGTGACTGTCCCCTTATCTGTTGCTGCTTCTACAATTCTCTCCTTCATTTTAATCTTGGCTAATGTTATTATGATGTGCCTTGGTGAGTTCCTTCTTGGGTCCAACATCTTTCAGACTCTCTTAGCTTATTTTCCTTTTAGGTTGTGAAATGGTGGCTGCAAGATGGTCTGTTCCTGAGTTGTAGATTTTTAAGGCTGACATATGCTGGTATTTTATTTCCTGTAAGTGGACCAGAATTTCTTCTCTAACAACCATGACATTGACAGATAAATAAGCAAACACCTGTTCTGTGTGGAGTGCAACAGCTATGACCTGTGGTTCTCCAGTAGGAGGGGATGACAACAGGGCCAGGCTTCTCAGTTACAGTCTCAGTCCCTCTTTCAACAGACACAGGTAGGACATTAAGTCTTGGTTTGGGGGGTACTACAAAACACTATATAAAGTCCCATGTCCTGAATAACTTCTAAGTGATCACATAAGCTATTACCATTTTAAGATGCCCTTAAAAGTCGCTGAGGCTTCTAGCAAAAAAGGAACTATACTGTACATGCTGAAAAAATGCACCTGTGCTTTTCTGTGTGTAAGGCCTGGTGTGTGAATGTCTGGTCAAAAGCATGAAAGCAGTCATTGTAATCTTTGTAATTCAATAATAAAACCTTTGTTCTGTATTTTTAAAATGAGGATAAAGGAAATAATATATATAAAGGCTCGACATAGAGTTTAGTGTCAAAGTTTGTGAATGCCTGCATGGTGATCTTTTTTTCTCTGCAATGATTTGTATACGATAAAGTAAAAAAAAAAAAAAAGTATTTTACAAGGCTTTACCCCAGTCCTTTTTCTTCTCTGATTTTGGTAATAGGTACTTTTCTTGCCCAGTTTTGGGAAGGTTAATCAAATTAATTGAAATTTCCAAAGTATATCCTAGCTGTGTGGCTCAGGGCTTCAGATTTGATCCCCAATCAGGACACATAACGGAGGTTGCAGGTTCAGTCTGTGTTTGGGGGATATATGGAAGGCAACCAATTGATGTTTATCTTCCACATCGTATTCCACACGCCCTCTTTCTTCCTCTCTACAGTTAATGAATACATCCGCAGTTGAGGATTAACAATGCTCAATGTACTGCTTTTGGGGTTTCTTGGTTCCATCTTTTTTGTGCATTTTGTTTTTCATCGTTATTACTTCCATCCATTTCCTTTCTTTGGGTTTGGTTCACTGTTTTCTAGTTTTTGACATGAAAATTTAGATGGTTGATTGTTCACCTCTTCTTTCCATGTTTACATTTCCTAAATATTACATGTTTTGTGAAATCACCTCCCATGGCTTTTAATGTGCTTCTGTCTGCTTTCATTCATTTGCCATCTTTTAAAATTGGTGTCCTGTTTCTTCTTTGATGCGACTATTTTTTGTTTTGCTTTTTTAAAAAATAACAAAGTGCACCATTTTCAAGCAGTTGAAGACTTTATGCTTCACTTATTGTCGCCGTTTGGTAGCCTAATTTCTGTTTGGGTAGAGATGTGGTTTTCTTCAATGATGTCACTGCTCAGGATTTTATTGAGGGTCAGTGTGGTGCCCAAAGTATGATCAATTCCAATTCAGTGATAACTTGGAAGATTATGTCATATGATGTAGCATTCATTGTACATGTAATTTGCCACCAGTTTGTTCACTGAGTTTTTCAGATTTACCAAGTAGCCTTGTTTTGAAACTGTTAGTTTAGTTAGAAGTTAAGATAACTGGGATTTAGAGATCTCCTCAATCTCCAATCATTCTTCCTACCTTAAGATCTACCTGTCACTTACAGGGGTGAACAAAACTGGGTTTACAGTTCCTGCAAATAAATAATGAACTGTGTTTTGTGTATTCACAACTTTTCAGCTACTTTTCCCTACCCCTTTATTACTATAACTTTACATTTTAGCTGAGGGAAGAGGGTTGTGAGGGATGACTTTCTCCATTCTTTTCATTGTTTAAATGGTCATTGTATGTCTTGTGGCCTTTTATTAATTTCCCTGAACCCTGTCATTTTATGTTGTTTTGCTGTACTTTTCTTTCTTTTTTAAAAGTAGGTTCGCAGCAGGATTTGTGCAGAAAGTACAAAGTTCTCATATCTCCACTGCTCCTCCACCCTTAGCATCTTCACCAGAGTGGTTTGTTAAAGTGAACAGAAGAAACTACATGGACACATCTGTGGTTTTCCACAAGTGTTTAGGAATGGAGACACACTATCGTAGCATTACAGAGTATTTTGACTGCCCTAAAACCTGCTCACCTCTTCGTTCCTCCATTCCCCACACCGTGCTCCCCTATTGGTATTTTTTTTCTTGCTCTTGTAGTTTTGTCTTTGCCAAAATGGAATCACACAATAGTTTTTCACACTGGCTTTTCTCACCTCCTGGGCATTTAAACATTTTCTCTCTTTCCATGGCTTCATAGATTTTCTTTCTTTTTTAAAAATCCGTGATAACATGATATCCTTCTGATATCTGAAGGACATCTTGGTTGTTTCCAAGTATTATGAATAAAACTGATGTAAACATCCACCCATGTACAGGTTTTAGTATGGGCATAAGTTTTCAGTCTTTCGGAATCTACAGCAAGGTGTGGGATTGTTGATTGCATTATAACACTGTATGGAGTTTGTAAGAAAATGCCAAACTCTTTTCCAAAGTGGTCATACCATTTAACTTTGCCTCCAACAATGAATGGGAATTCCTCTTTTCCACATTTTTCTCACCATTGTTTGTATCAGGGTCTTTTAAAAAATATTTTAAGAGATTTGTATAAACTCTCATTTTTATTAAAGTAATTTCTTAGTGGTATGTTGACACCTATTAATAAATTAACTTGCCATGTGTATATCCTCTTTGGTAAGTTATCTGTACTATTGTTTTCTTCACTTTGGTCATTTTCATGAGTTTTTAGAGGGGTTTTGGGTGGTTAGAGCAGCCCTTAACTTTGTGAAGTTTTTCTTCCAGTGTGCAGTTTGTCCCTCACAGAAGAGAATTTAATAATTTTAGTGAGGTCCAGCTTATCACTTCTTTTATTAATGGATCGTGCTTTTGGTGCTATATCTAAAATAGTCACCAAACCCATATTTACCTAGACTTTTTCCTGTGTTACCTTCCACAAGGATTACACTTTTGTTTCACAGTGTGGTCTCTTGTGCATTAATTTTGGTCAAGGGCATATGGTCTAATTTTTTTGTATGCTCTTCTTAAATTTTGTTTCCAGGGAAATGTCTAACCACTAATTTCAGCACCATTTGTCAAAAGAAGATTTTTTTCTCTATTATGTTATCTCTGCTTCTTTGTCAATGATTAGTTGACTCTCCTGCTGTGGGTCTATTTCTACAGGGCCCAGGGGTCAGGCAGCAGCGATGGAGGGGGGACCTCGGACTGTCCCTGTGGGGTGCAACCAGTGTGACTGAATACAGGCATGCTCAGGCCTTAGCTGCAGGTGGCTGGTGGTTGACTCTGAGATGGCAGTGGGAGATGGAAGAAGAGAGCACTGCTCAGGAGGGTTGGAGGGGGTGGGATAGAGGGGGGATCCTTTGTGAGGGGCTGGGCAGAAAGGGGACTTTGGAGGGGGGCACCCAAGTAGGCAGAGTGCCCTCAACATGTCCCAGCTTCCCTCACAGCCTGGGTGAGGGCAGGGAGAATCTGTTCTGAGCTCCAGACCCTTAGTAAGTATCTTTATTTTTTATTACTTATGCTATTATACTTGCCACCACTTTTGGCCCTTTCCCAACCTCCACACAGCTCCCCCTGCCCCATCAGTCCATCCACATACCTTTTCTGGTCCAGGACTCAGGGACATTTGCCCTTTGGCTAATCCCTTCAACTTCTCTTATCCAGCCAACTGCCTCCCCTCTGACTGTTCTGGCCAGAAATGTAAAAATATATCTCAGTTTCAAAGTCATATGACTGATGGAAACATATTTTGTTCTTATAGATTTCGGTCTCCAGCTTTTGAAAGGACTCTGGAGTGATAAAGGTCAAAGGGGACTCTTGCTATTTAAAACAAATTTCTTTCAGCCATAAGTGAGTTTATGATGTTGAGGTAACTTCTGGGAATGACCTAAGGATGGAGGGCTCATTGCCAGGGGTACCAAGTGTGTTAGTAGAGGCTTGGGGCTTTCAGGCCTTCATCCAGGTCTCCAGGAAGGGCAGAGGGCCTGCAGGTTGGCTTCATCACGAATGAGCAGTGATTTAGTTAGTCACACCTGTTGTGCTGAGGCCTTCATTAAAGCCCTAACAGAAGATGTTCAGAATGCATCTGGGACAATGAGGACATGGAGGTCCTGTGAGGGTGATACAACTAGATTGGTCAGGGAAGTTCCATGCCTCTTCTCTCCGCACCTTGCCCCATGCATATCTTCCACCTGACTAGTCCTAAGTTGTATCTGTCACAATGAACTGGTAGTCTAGTCAGTAAAATCTTTTCCTGAGGTCGGTGAGGCAGAAAAATGTCACACTTGAGGAGGAGGTCACAGGAACTCCCAGTGCATAGTCTGCTGGTCAGAAGCACAGCTGAGAACCTAGATTTTCCAGCAGTGCCTGAAGTGCAGGATGGGAGGCAGTCTTATGGGACTGAGTGCTTAACCTGTGGGATCTGACTCTAATTCCATGTAGTTAGTGTCGTTATTGAACTTTAGGTCTCCCAGTTGGTATCTGGAAGGCTGGAGGATCGGTTGGTGTGGGGAAAAAAATGAACCCATTTGTGGTCAGAAAAGTACCTGTTAATAATGAGCAACTTTATGCCAATAAATTCAACAATTGACTTGAAATTATACTATAGGTTAACCTAATGTATTAACTTAGATACAAAAACTCTGAATAAAAATGTTATAAAGCAATCCATGTGACCATGTGTTATACATGTAGTCACCGATGTTCAAAAAGAAGAAATATTTATCCCCAATAGCCTTGTACAGTGAGCTTGGAAATCTTCCCTTCTCTTTAATTTATTCTTATAATAGGAGAAGGAAAGGTGTTCTTCGAATGTTCAGTAAAATTCAGCCATCCAGTCCATGGTTGGTTGGTTGGTTGCT
>NW_028079583.1:0-881 GCF_014824575.4 Sturnira hondurensis | reverse complement strand
CTAGTCCTGGAGGATTCGTCTCCACCCATACCCCGGGTACTTCTGCACGTAGTGCCTCTGTTACCCCAACTCCCTCCTCCTTACCTTCTTGCAGGGCTGCAAGTAGGTATTCTTCAGATAAAGGCACCGTTACCTCTAGACAGACCTCCGCTCCCTGGTCCTTCTCCTCCCAGGGGCTCCCCGCTTGTCTGAAGGCGATGGTGGCTTGGAGCTTCTGCAACAAATCTCTTCCAAGTAGTGGATAAGGGCAGTCTGGAATGACTAGGAAGGAGTGGGTGATGGTGCCTTGGCCTAAGTCAGTAATCCTGGTTGTTGTCCAGGGATAGGCCTCCGCTTTACCCGTTGCCCCCACTATTTTGGTGGTGGCCTTTTGGATCTGCCCTTGTGGTTTCTTTAAAACTGAAAATGTGGCTCCCGTGTCGACCAGGAAGTCTATTGGCTTGCCTTCGACTGTCAAGGTGACCATGGGCTCCTAGGAGCCTACAGGGATGGAGCCCTGGCCCCGTCAGTCTAGGGTTTGGAGCAGGACTTCTGGGCCCCGTTTTTGGCTGAGGGCTTTTGCTTTTAACTTTGGGCAGTCTCGCTTCCAGTGTCCCTTCTCTTTGCAATAGGCACATTGGTTTCTATCCAGCCACTGCCTCTGGCCCTTTTGTTGTCCCTTTTTCTTTTGGGGGGAGGCTTCTGCGCGGCAATTAAAATCTTGGCAACCTCCTTTGCCCTGCCAACCTCTGGATCGTCCCTATTGATGTATACCTTTTGGGCTATCTCTAAGAGTTTACTTATATTCTCTCCCTCAAAGCCTTCTATTTTCTGTAATTTCTTTCTAATATCTGATGCTGCCTGAGTTACAAATGCTATATTGACAAGTCTTCTATTTTCTT
>NW_028079582.1:0-725 GCF_014824575.4 Sturnira hondurensis | reverse complement strand
AGTGGAATTGCTGGGTCAAAAGGCAGGTCGATTTTTATTTTTCTGAGAAAAATCCATACTGTTTTCCATAATGGTTGTACCAGTCTGCACTCCCACCAACAGTGAACTAAGGACCCCGTTTCCCCACAACCCCTCCAACATTTGTTGTTTGTTGCTTTGTTTATGATAGCCATCCTGACTGGTGTAAAGTGGTATCTCATTGTGGTTTTAATTTGCATCTCTCTGATAGCTAATGATATTGAGCATCTCTTCATGTGTCTCTGAATGTTCTGTATGTCCTCCTTGGAGAAGTGTTTGTTCAAGTCCTTTTCCCATTTTCTAATTGGGTTGGGTGTCTTCTTAGAGTGGAGTCGTGTAAGTTCTTTGTATATTTTAGAGATTAAACCTTTGTCTGAGGTATCATTGGCAAATATGTTTTCCCATACAGTTGGTTGTCTTGCTAATTTAATACTGTTTTCTTTAGCCATGCAGAAGCTTTTTATTTTGATGAGATCCCATTTGTTTATTCTTTCCTTTACATTCCTTGCTCTAGGGGACATATCAGTAAAGAAGTTGCTGCGTGAAATATCTGAGATTTTCTTGCCAATGTTCTCCTCTAGGACTTTAATGGTGTTATGACTTACATTTAAGTCTTTTATCCACCTTGAATTTATTTTGGTGTATGGTGTAAGTCTGTGCTCAAGTTTCATTTTTTTGCATGTAGCTGTCCAGTTCTCCCAACACCA
>NW_028079581.1:0-638 GCF_014824575.4 Sturnira hondurensis | reverse complement strand
CAAACCAAACAAGCAAGCAAAATACGACCAATGACACTCAAATATGGAACAGTCTGTCAGGGCCCAGAGGGGAGAGGGGAGAGAATCATAGGGGAAAAGGGAATGGACTCACACGAACAAGTATAAAAGACACATGGACGATAACTAAGGGTGGGGGGTGGAAAGGGGAGGGAGGCGGGGAGCATGGGGTGGGTGGCGGGCAGGGTTGGGAATATAAGACAGAAACCTGTACTTGAACAAGAATTAAATAAAAATTATATTAAAAAAAAAAGAAATTTCCAATCACATATTTAGTCATCAAATTTCACAATATTTTTGTAAAATATATTTTAATAAATGAAATAATAATTTCACCTTTTTGTCTCATTTGTCACACTTGGATAGAAAGCACTGTAAATAGATACACTAAACATATGCATGATTGAGAAGCCACTTAAACTCTTTGAATTTTAATTCGGTTCATTGAAAAGTAATTGCACTGAAGTTCTCAAGGGGCTAACTTTAATTTTTTTTACTGTCTACACAATATATTATAATAAACTAGCTCACATTCCATGTGTAACAGTATACAATGTCATAATCTCTTTCATTTTGGGATATTCAAATATATGGTCCTATCATTTAAATATATATTTGGA
>NW_028079580.1:0-1008 GCF_014824575.4 Sturnira hondurensis | reverse complement strand
TGTCAATGAAGCACTGATGTTCCAGGGAGAGTGTGCAGTATGATGACGCTGACGCCCCTGGGGCCCTGTCCGAGTCTCCTTCACTGTCCACAATGGCTCTGTATTCACTCAACATACCTTCTCCAGACCCTACTGTGCATCAGACTCATATTCCACTCACGTACCAAATGTTAACACAATTATGTCTTTAGAGCCTTAATCTACTAAATCCCTGTGGTTATATGTGTGTGTGTACACATAGTTATTTTTTACCCAGTCACACGCCACTCTTACTGAGTCCACAAGTGCATATTCTATTCCTGTGAAAGCCTGACACCTCCTCTGAATAAGGCACAGGGCATATCAGCTCACTCTATTGCATAAGAGTCACTAGTCCGTGCTGTGGTGACCTGGCTGTGTCCTGGGAGGGAAGTGCCATGACTGTCTCACGTGGATGCTGTCAGGGGGGAGAGCAACAAGAACACAGATCTCACTACTGAATGATTCTGGTCTCTTCCTGCAGACGTCCCCTGTGATTGGTTGTAAGTGAACCCAGGCCCTATCTCAGGCGATGATGGGACAATTGAAGAATTTGTGGTACTGGGATAACATGTGAAAAGAAAAGTGAGAGGAGAGAGAGAGAAGCCAGTCACCCTAAAGTAGTTGGTGTGCTGGGGTCTTCATTCCCTAGGCTTGTCCATTCTCTGAGTGGAGGACACATCACTCTGAGTGCTCATGCACCTACATGGTCCCACCAACATAATTATCTAAATGGTAGGGAGAGCAGGAGGAAGACCTCATGCAGAGGAGGTCACCTCTTTAGAGGAAAGAGTCAGCTGTGGGGAAGCCCCTTCCCAGTGTGGGTGGGTGGTGTGCCAGTCAGAACTGAACTCCAAGCCTCACTCTCTCTCTGCTAAGCTCCTCCCAGTCTAATCTACCAAATACCTGATTGCAGGGCAAGTAAATCGTCATGTTTAAAAAAAAATGAAAACTTCAATGGGAAATAGAATCTATTCATACTAACACTGA
>NW_028079579.1:0-847 GCF_014824575.4 Sturnira hondurensis | reverse complement strand
GCCTTCACTCTAGGTTGCAAAGTTATGTTCTAACAAAAATGCAAAAAAAAAAAAATCCCACAAAGGATCTTACATGAGGAAGAATGAGCTCTGTTCGTTTACTCTGATAAGTATGATGGAGTTTTCATTGCAAAAATACTTAACAGTACACAGACAAACTTACTGTTGTATATCATGTAAAATTAATGAAATAACTATAATGTAAGCTCTCACGGAGACATCTGGCAGCCTAATTCTTACTATTTTTGTAAAGAGAGAAACGACAGCAAGTAGGTGTGTTGGGGGGGTGCACACACCCATGTACTCTTAGGCAGGCAAGCGCATAAAAGTATAATAACAATAAATTTTGTCCTGACATCTAAAAACAAAAATTGCTGTTCATCTTTATACTTACCTATGTATAATGACAGGATTTTCATTTTTTACTGTATATATGATTTTGCAGGTGTAAGTAAACTATACAGAAATACATTTTGTTACCTCAAGAAGATAGTAATATCTTGATGGCAAGAACTCTGGCTTTATTCTTGATGTATTATCTCTCTCATAACTACCTACTGGAGAGTATTCTATACGCACCACCCACTCAGATGCAGCTAATGCCACTGCTGGATTGGAAGCTGGGTCTGGTATGGGGCAGAGGTAGAGGGGGGAAGTTAGTATTGGCACACAGACAAATCAGCAGTGTACAACAAAGGGTTAACTGGTAGGGCATTTCATGTGGACTAATGGATAAGGACCAAGTGTATTTAGATTTGGGGGTCTAAGAGCAAAAAAGACTAAGACTCTCCAGGTTAAAGAATTAAGCCAAGGTAATGCTTACAAGTTCTCTCAAAACACAAAATAT
>NW_028079578.1:0-515 GCF_014824575.4 Sturnira hondurensis | reverse complement strand
TTTAAAAAATGGGAAGAGGCTTAGGAAACTCTTGGACAACTTTCAATGCTTTCAATTCAGAATCATAGGGGTGCCAGAAGGGAAAGAACAAGAGCAAGAAGTTGAGAACTTACTTGAACAAATAATGAAGGAAAACTTTCTCAATCTGGCAAAGGAAATAGACTTCCACAAAGTCCGGGAATTCCTGAGTGTCTCAAAGAAGTTGGACTCAAACAGGAACACCCCAAGGCACATCATCATTAAGGTACCCAAGGTTAAAGGTAAAGAGAGAATCTTAAAAACAGGAAGAGAAAAGAAGACAGTTACTTAAAAAGGAGGGCCCATCCAATTATCAGCTGATTTCTTGAAAGAAATACTACAGGCAAGAAGGAGCTGGAAAGAAGAATTTGAATCATGAATGGCAAGGACCTCTGTCCAGGATTACTGTATCTAGCAAAGCTGTCATTTAGAATGGAAGGGCAGCTAAAGTGCTTCCCAGATTAAGGTGAAGTTAAAGGAGTTCATCATCACCATCC
>NW_028079577.1:0-1207 GCF_014824575.4 Sturnira hondurensis | reverse complement strand
GAGGAGGAGGAGGAGGAGGAGGAGGAGGAGAAGAAGAAGAAGAGGAAGAAGAAGAAGAAGCAGCCACTGCCCCAGGTACATAGTCTACAGAGAAAGAGTTTCTTGTAGTTTATTTGTACCTCTTGTGTACAAAAAAGGCCCCACTTTTTAAACCTGAGAAGCTAAGGGGAGGCATGTAGGGCGAAGCCTACAATCGGAGTATGAAATTGGGAGCATGTGCCTGTTTCCCTCCCCAGGAAGCAGCACCTTCACCCCCAGAGAGCACAGCATTGCTCCTCCAAGGGGACCGGCCCTCCTCCTCCCCCTCCTCTACCAGAGTTTTGCAGCAGCAGGGGGAGTTGAATGAACAGAGGGGCTTGTCAGTCTAACTAGGGGGTGGGCCCACTGAAAGTTCCAGATATCTTGGGAACTTGACTGTCTATGTTAGGTTTTTTAAAAACACCTTTGTTGATTTTTGAGGGGGGAGCTGGCAGAGAGAGAGAACTAACAAAGTTAGACAGAAACATCGATTGGGGGCCTCTCTTAAGTAACCCAATGGAAGATCAGACCCTCAACTAGGTAAGTACCCTGACCAGGAATCAAACCCCAAACCCTCTGGTGTGTGGGGAGGATGCTCCAAATAACAAAGCCTCACCTTCCAGAGCTGATCAGCTCTTTTGAAAACGCCCCTGATCTGTCCCAGACCCAAGCTGCTCTAACCCCAGGGGAGATCCATGCTCTCTGTGCGCCCAACTCACCCTGATTCATCACGTGAACTAGAAAGACTGACCACAACCCAGGTCCTCACCAGCACAGCATCTCCTAGGATGAAGGCTTTCAGGTGAGGGTGCGTGTGTGGGTCTGTGTGTGAGACAGAGAGAGAAAAAGGAGAAGAGGATGGAGAGACTGAGAGGCAGTGAACGTGAGTCAGAAGACAGCTTTTTTTCCCCAAAGACAGGAGACACCATGCCAGCGATCATCTGTCTCCTCAGAGGACCTGTTTTGTCTGCACACTGGTCCCACTCCCAGCCCTTGGCTCCTACACCTCGCCCTCTATGCCCCCGACACCAACCTATTTATAATCATCAGCAATAGATTAGTGAAGCTTCAAGGTACTTCTGGAAGGAGAAATAATAAATTAACCAACCTCAGGGATGCAAAGAGCCTTGCTGGCCACCTGAGGAGAAGAGGACGGTTCACCACCATCTCTCCTCTCTGTCCTCATCAG